>NW_024081332.1:0-234048 GCF_003009895.1 Hyaena hyaena
CAGGGACCTGACCCTGAAGCCTGTGCCACTGCAGAGGACACTTTCTGTCTCCTGAACCACCAGCTGTGCCCGGCCCCTACCCTGGAGGGGTCCCTGGGGACCCAGGCAGCATCGCTGGACAGGGCTGCTCAGAGCCACTCTGGAAATCTTGTCCCCACAGCCTTGTCTCAGACTCTTGGGGCCTTTAGGGGTTTTGTTTGTTCATGTGAACATTCTCCTGAGTAATGACAATCACGTGCCCTAGAACCAGAGGCATTTTCTGGGAAAAGAGTGAGGAGAGAGTGGAGGTAGGTGGCCTAGGATGGTCCTGGGTTTGCTCCTTCAGGGCTTGCCCGGGGTCAAGAGCCAGGCAAGAAGCTCTTCACAGCATTGCTCAAGAGTGGAGGGGGCCTGAGGGACTGAGGAGGAAATGGGAGGGGGTTCATTCTGGCTGCCCTGCCTCAGTCTCCCCCATAGCCCAGAGAGATGGGACCAGATGTGGATGCTCAGAAGCGCCCAGCTTGGAGTCCAGGCTCATGACTTAGGGCAGGAAGACAGAAGGAGCAGGAAGTGGGCATCAGGCGGGAGACGGTAGTGGGGGGATGGTGGCTGGCAGGAGTGTCACTGCTCAGAAGAGGCAGGGAATCAAAGCACCTGGAGGGCTCTCCAGGGCAAAGGCAAACACTGAGGT
This sequence comes from Hyaena hyaena, assembly GCF_003009895.1. NCBI lineage: Eukaryota > Metazoa > Chordata > Mammalia > Carnivora > Hyaenidae > Hyaena > Hyaena hyaena. Next base: position 671 of record NW_024081332.1, read on the forward strand.
CCCTGCTGCTCCCACAGAGCCCTGCCCCCACGCCCCTCCCCCCAACCCCCGCCTACTATAAGGGCCCCCGCCCAAGCAGGGGATCCAGGCTGTGGAGGTGACATGGCCAAGTCACACCTGCTGCCGTGGCTGCTGCTGCTCTCCACGCTCTGTGGCCCAGGCGCTGATGAGTCTCCCCAACCTCTCCTTGCCTCCCTCCTACCTGGGGCCAGGTGTGGGGGACACATCCTGGGCATCTCCATGCCTACTGAGCTCTGGCTCTGAACCAGGCATTATCCCTACTTTGTACAATATTCCCATTTCAAGAGGAGGAAGCTGAGGCTCAGAGAGGCTTCAGGACTTGTCCAAGGCCGTCCAGCACATATAAAGCCTGACTTCATCTGAAAAATTTAGGCCACCTATTATGAAAGGGATGAGACATGTGGAATTTCAAGTGTTTATTCAATTCACAAGAAAAGTCTAATGACAGCAACATGCAGAAGAATGAACCTGGACCACTTTCTTACACCATACCCAAAAATAAACTCAAAATGGATGAAAGACCTAAATGTGAGACAGGAAACCATCAAAACCCTAGAGGAGAAAACAGGCAACAACCTCTTTAACCTCAGCCGCAGCAATGTCTTGCTCGACACGTCTCCAAGGCAAGGGAATTAAAAGCAAAGATGAACTAATGGGACTTCATCAAAATAAAAAGCTTCTGCACTGCAACAGAAACAATCAGCAAAGTTAAAAGGCAACTGGCAGAACGGGAAAAGGTATTTGCCAATGACACATCAGAGAAAGGGTTAGTATTCAAAATCTATAAAGAATATTCCAGACTCCACACCCGAAAAACAAATAATCTAGGGAAGAAATGGGCAGAAGACACGATAGACACTTTTCCAAAGAAGATATCCAGATGTCCAACAGACACATGAAAAGATGGTCAACATCACTCATCACCAGGGAAATACAATTCAAAACCACACAGAGACACCACCTCACGCAGGTCAGAGTGGCTGAAATTAACAACTCAGGAGACAACAGACACTGGCGAGGATGTGGGCATACAGGAACCCTCTTGCACTGCTGGTGGGAATGCAAACTGTTGCAGTCGCTCTGGAAAACACTGTGGAGGTTCCTCAAAAAATTAGAAGTAGAACTCCCCTATGACCCAGCAATAGCACTGACAGGAATTTATCCAAAGGATACAGGAGTGCTATGCATAGGGGCACATGTACCCCTATGTTTATAGCAGTGTTTTCAACAATGGCCAAATTATGGAAAGAACCCAAACATCCATTAACTGATGCATGGATAAAGACGATGTGGTTTACGTATACAAGGAATCCTACTTGGCAATGAGAAAGAATGAAATCCTGCCTTTTGCAGCAACGTGGATGGAACTGGAGGGTATTATCCTGAGTGAAATAAGTCAGCCAGAGAAAGACAGAGATCACATGTTTTCACTCATATGTGGAACTTGAGAACCTTAACAGAAGTCCATAGGGGAAGAGAAAGGGGAAAAACCAGTTACAAACAGAGAGAGAGAGGGAGGCAAACCATAAGAGACTCTTAAATACAAAGAGCAAACTGAGGGTGGATGGGGGTTGGAGGAGAGGGGAAAATGGGTGACACTGAGGGCACTTGTTGGATGAGCACTGGGTGTCGTATGTAAGCGATGAATCATAGGAATCTACACCCAAAACCAGAGCATGCCATATACACCGTATGTTAGCCACTTTGACAATAAGTTACATTAAAAAAATAAATAAATAACAAACAAAAAGAATTTTCTAAAAATAGTTAAGGGTTAAGGGAGGAGGATGAGTGTGAATATACGAGGGTAGCACTAGAGAGATCTTTCTGGAGATGGAACAGTTCTTTATCTTGACAGGAGTGGTCGTTACACAAATCTACACGTGATAAAATGGCACAGATATACCTACCCACAAATGGTGTCAAGGTCAATTTCCCAGTTTTGATATTATGTACAATATCATTGTTGGAAGAAATGAGGTAAAGGATATACTTAACCTCTCCATACCATTTTTGCAACTTCCTATGATCTATAATTATCTTACAATAAAGGGTTTTGAAGAAATGGTGAAAAAGAAAATGAAAAAAAGAAAAGTCTAATGATTACCTACTGTCTTGTATCATATCTCAGATTTGTGCTGGCAAAGTGCAGGGTCAAAGTGCATCAGAGGAGGGAGAAAATGATTCCTGTTCCTCACCACTTCCAGCTGTATGCAGAGACTTCCTAGTCTTGCTGTCTCTGAAGGACACCTGCTTACTGAAGATCATGGACATTGACCCCAAGTTTAAGACGTTGAAAACAAAATTCAACCTAGTGAATTTGAAAGCTCTTATTGGCTTTATTTAACAATCCATGACTCATTCAGCATCCCATCTGGCAGATAGAAAGGAGCTCCAAAAAGCTGTATAAAATAAGACTTTTAGGGGCACCTGGGTGCTCAGTCAGTTGAGTGTCAACCATGGATCAGGTCACCGTCTCACAGTTTGTGAGTTCAAGCCCCACGTCGGCTTACAGTGGTAAGCCCAGAGTCTGCATAGGATCCTCTGTCTCCGTCTCTCTGCCCCTCTCCCTCCTGTTTTCTCTTAAATATAAAAAGGTTTTTAAAAAATAAGACTTTCATAGGTCGAAACAGGCAGGACAAGGAAGTTACTAGCAAGGAGTGCCTTGTCTCAGGCAAGGTCACTTGCCTTTGGGAGAAGGCAGGGGTCTGTGAGGCAGACTCCCTCAGCAGGTAGTTCCAGATTGACTGGTTTAAGTTTCCACTCCTGGGAGAGGTGGAAACTAGAATTCAATGACATATTAAGTCTTGGTTTGGTGACATGGGTTTAGCAACAGTAATGCCATTTGGGATTTGTTGTCTTTTTAAAAAGGGAATGAAACCCCCTATCACCTGGAGAAAGGCAGGACCGACTGTTGAAGTTCAACTCCCAAATCTGCCAAGGCTATGGGATCTTCCACATGTCCTTGAATCTCTCCATGCCCCAGCCCCCGCATCTGTAAAACTGGCTTCTGGGTCAGGTGTGGGAAGCACCTAGAATTGGCAATGCAGTTACCCCCGCATCCCTGTGATCCCACCTAGCCAAGGCATCGGGCCACTAAATGCTAGGCAGCCACGGAAGCTGCATGACCTGCCTTCTCGGGTTTACCTGCATGCAGGTACATCTGTGAAAAGAAAACATTCAAGGCGGTTGCACGTCTGGCTTCACAGTGCGAGATGCTCCGTGGACCCCTGCCCCACAGAGATTGGTGGAAATTATTTTTTTTCTTTAATATTTTTCTTTATTTCTAGGAGAGATTGAGAGACAGCGTGAGCAGGGGAGGGTCAGAGAGAGAGGGAGACACAGACTCCGAAACAGGCTCCAGGCTCTGAGCTGGCAGTCAGCACAGAGCCCGACGCGGGGCACGAACCCACGAACCGCGAGATCATGACCTAAGTGAAAGTCGGACGCTTAACCGACTAAGCCACCCAGGCGCCCCTGGTGGAAGTTATTTTTAAAACCATCTCAATTCTCTGGAATCTGACGAAGCGCATAGAGCAAATGAAGAAAGATTCATTTGAGGAAATCTACTAAAACTCAGGAAGAACTACATGGAGTCCGTGGTATTTGACCCAAGACCCCCCCTTCTCCCTCCCCTCGCGGCTCGCACGATGGGAACTGCACTCCTGTCTGGTACATACAAGACCCCGGGCTCTCTCTCCTCCGGGATCCCAGCCAGAAGCCTGTCTTCCTGGCAGAGAAGAGCACAGGCACCTGTCATCCTGCCCCCAGCTACCTGTTGCCCAGACTAAGTCTCAGGGGAGGGCAGCGAAGAGGTGGGGGGTGTCGCCTGCTGAGACTCTGCCGGTGGGCCTGATGCTCTGCACTGCGTGTGGCAGGGCTGAAGATACTTGAGCCACCATTTCCTCGTGGACAGCTCAAGGGCAAGGAATTCTCAACAGGACCGGCAAGCCAGGGAGGGCTGGGGCTGCTGCCTCCGGAACCACTGAGCACTCAGCTATGGGCGGGGCATTCAAAAGAAAGCACTTTATTGTCGCCACCCCCAGCACCAGAGTCTTGGCTCAGAGACATCCCCCGGGAGGAGAAGCCCGCCATAAACAGAGTTCCCAAACTGCCCTCTAAAGGAATGGACTTCATTTGCAACAGAATGCAGACAGATGCAAGTTTCAAGGCCCTCAAAAATGGTGGAGGTGGTGGTGAAAGACATTTCCTAGGAGACTGACAGATCCATGGGTTGTAGGCTACACCCTAGGCGGGCTTATTTGCTGGGCTGAAAATGGGAAACACCCACTGTGAAGGGGCTCCCTTGGGTCAAAACAAATCTCACACACTGACCTCAGGCACTAACCTTACAAAGATACTTTGATTGGATTGCATTCCACTCTGGAGCATTTTATTCCCTGAGGCTTTGCTGAAAACAATCGAGTAATCAGCCTGGAAATTGTGGAATTTAACAAGTGAGTGTTGTTAGGAAACGAGAGAGGGAGAGCCCCACCAAACACCTTGGCCTTGCGGGGGTAATTGTGGGCGGAGTCAAGGCTGCTCCCCTGGAGATGCAACAACATCCCCTGGAGATGCAGACACAGACACAGACGCACACTGCTAACAGAATTCCGCAGTCACTAAGCAACTACATAAGCAAATAACGGTGACAAGCCTGAGGTGGGGGTGAAGGGTGTGGCCAGCAGTCAGATTTGCTATATTATCAAAAAAAAACAATTTTGAAAAAAAAAAAAAAAACAACAACAAAAAAAATACAATACTTAAAAAAAAAAAAAAAAAAGAATCACACATGGGGCAAAAAAAAAAAAAAAAAAAAAAAAAAAACCCAAAAAAAAAAAACTGCCTATGAAAACAACCAGATATCAAAGACTTCAAAGTAAGCATTATGAATATGTTCAACAAACTAGAATAAATCATGAATAAAGAAATGGATGACGGGCTCCTGGGTGGCTCAGTTGGTTAAGCATCTGACTTCGGCTCAGGTTATGGTATCCCGGTCTGTGAGTTGGAGGTTGGGGTGAGACTCTGTGCTGACAGCTCAGAGACTGGAGCCTGCTTCAGATTCTGTGTCTCCCTCTCTCTCTGACCCTGCCCTGCTCACACTCTGTCTCTCTCCCTGTCTCTCTCTCTCTCTCAAAAATAAATAAACATTTTAAGAATTTAAAAAAGAGAAAAAGAAATAAAGGAGATGCCTGGCTGGCTCAGTATTGCACTAACCCTTCATTTCTGGGTTGTAAGTTCCAGCCCCACATTGGGTGTAGTGGTCACTTAAATTTTACACATTTTTACATAAATAAATAAAGTATGGTGACAATGTCACATGAAATAGAAAGATTAATAAAGAGATAAAATTATTATTTTTTAAGTTTATTTATTTTGAGAGAGGGAAAGAAGACACAGAGGAGGGGTAGAGAGACAGGAAGAGAGAGAATCCCAAGCAGGCTCCTCGCCATCAGGGAAGAGCCTGACACAGAGCTTGAACTCATCAACTGTGAGATCAGAACCTGAGCTGAGATCCAGAGATGGACACTTAACCAGCTGAGCCACCCAGTTGCCCCAAGAGATAAAATTATTTTAAAAATCAAATGGAGGGGTACCTGAGTGTCTCAGTCTGTTAGGTATCCAAGTTCAGCTCAGGTCATGATCTCGCGGTTAGTGAGTTCAAGCCCTGCATCAGACTCTATGCTGACAGCTCCAAGCCTGGAGCCTGCTTCAGATTCTGAGTCTCCCTCTCTCTCTGCTCCTCCCCTGCTTGTGCTCTGTCTCTCTCTCAAAGATAAACTGACATTAAAAAGTAATTTTTTTATCAAATGGAAATTCTGGAGTTGAAAAGGACAGTAACTAAATTTTTAAAAAATCAATAGTAAATTTGAATTAGCAGAAGAAAGAATTAGCACACCTGAAGACAGATCAATAGGTTATATAATCCAAAGAACAGAAAGTAAATAGAAGGAATAAAAATAAATAACCAGAGCCTTGGAGAACAGTGGGACACCATAAGTGCACCAGCTCATGCATAATAGAAGTACTAGGAGGTGAGAGAGAAAGTAGCCAAAAAAAATTTTTGTTTTTGGAAGAAAATAACTGAAAACTTTTCAAAATCTATTGAAAAATAATCTACACATCCAGGAAGCTCAGTAAACTCAAAACAGGATACATACAAACAGATCCACAAGTCCAACACATCATATTCAACATGTTGGATGCCAAAGACAAGGAGAAAATCACCACAGCCAGAAGAGAAAAACAATTCCAAGAGAACTCAAATAACACTCACAGGTGACTCCTTATCAGAAACAGCGGAGGCCAAGTGACAGTGAAAGAACATATTCAAAGTGATCAATGGAAGGCTGTCAACCAAAGTTCTATATCCAGTAAAACCATCTTACAAACATGAAGGCAAAATAAAGATATCCCCAGATAAGCAAAAATGGAGAACTGTTGCTAGCACACCCACCTACCAAGAAACACGAAAAGACCTTCTTCAGGCTGAAAGCAAGTACCCATTCATATGAAACAACAATGAGACAAAATAATTAAGTAACTATAAAAGCAGTTTAAATGCACAGTTCTCCTTTCTGGACTGATTTAAAAGCAATTGTAAGGGCGCCTGGGTGGCTCAGTGAGTTGAGCATTTGACTTCAGCTCACGTCATGATCTCGCGGTTCATGGGTTCGAGCCCTGCGTGGGGCTTTGACAGCTTGCTCGGACACTGCAGCCTACTTTGGATTCTGTGTCTAGCTCTCTCTCTCTCTGCCTCCGCGCCACCCCCCCCACCCCCACCCCAGCTCGTGGTCTGTCTCTAGAAAATAAATAAATGTAAAAATAAATAAATAAATAGAAAATTAAAAAACAATCATAGAACACTACATGTACAGTATGTATAGTATGTATACTAGGGCTAATAACATATAGAAATGTAATGTATTTGACAACAATGGCACAATGGAGTTAAATGGGAGCCAAGCTGTATCGGGCTAAGGGAATGACACTAGATGGTAACTCAAATCCACGCTAATGAATAAAGACCATCATAAATGATTAGAAAGAAGGCCCATATAACAAAAGTTACAAAAGCTGCATATATATGTGCTCCCCCTTATTCTATCAGCTTCTTTAAATGACATACATTATATAAAGTAATAATTATATATAATAATGTTAGTTTTCTAACATGTATAGGTATAATATACATGTAATATATACATATATACATATAGCTATATATATACATGACAATAATGTCACAAAAAGGGTAAAAATAGAAAAGAGCTATATAGGACTAACATTTCTACATCTCACTGGAGTGAAGCTCACATAAATTTGAAGCTGTTTCTGATAACATAAGATGTATAGGCTAACCCCTAGAACAACACCAAGAAAAAAACTCAAAGATATGAATGGTGAGAAAAGGAAATTAAAAAGCTACATTAGAAAATATTTCTTTGATGCAAAAAGAAAGCAGTAAAGGAAGGATAAAAGGAAAAATGACATGAGACACAAAGAAAACAAAAAGTAAAATGGCAGATGTAAATCCATCCATATTAATAACAACTTTAAATGTAAATGTATTAAACAGTCCAATTAAAGGCAAAAATGGTCAAACGGATTTAATAAATACAAAACAAGATCCAACTATGTGTTATTTGTGGGAGATATAATTTAGATTTAAACATAAAAATAGGTTGGAAACACAAGAATGGATAAAGGTACATCGTGCAAGCAACCAAAAGGCAGGAATTTACTAATAAGAGACACAACAGAACTGACAGAATCTTCCTAGAGATTTTTAAAAGGACATCTTATGAGATAAAATGGGCAATCCATCAGGAAGACAGAACAAGTGTAAACATACATGCACCAAAACACATGAGATGACAGGAGACAGACCAGAAGGAAGAAATATATGATTCAACAACAATAGCCAATGACGTCCATATTCAAGTTTCAATAACAGATAGAACAATTAGGCAATAAAGCAATGAGGAAATAGAAGAGCCAAATGACACCGTAAACCAACTAGACTCAGCAGACATCTACACAACAACCCAACCACTGAGAAGCAGAAGAGGCATTCTTCTCAAGAGCACATGGAATGTTTTCCAGAACAAACCATAAGCCAGCTCATGAGAAACCTTCAATCAGTTTAAAATCATAGAAATAAGGGCACCTGGGTGGCTCATTTGGTTAAGTGTCCAGCTTCGGCTCAGGTCATGATCCCACGGTTGGTGAGTCTGAGCCCCATGTCGGGCTCTGTGCTGACAGCTCGGGGTCTGGAGCCTGCTTCAGATTCTGTGTCTCCCTCTGTCTCTGTCTGCCCCTCCCCTGCTCACGCTCTGTCTCTCTCTCTCAAAAATGAATGTTAAAATAATGCTTAAAAAATGATAGAAATAACACAAAGTATGTTCTCCAACCACACAGAATAAAATTGGAAATCAATAACAGAAAGAAATTTGAGAAACTCACAGATAGGTAACCATTACACAACACACTCTTAAGGAACCAATGATAAAAGAAGAAACCAAGTGGGAAATTAGAAAATATTTTGAGTGACCAAAAATAAAGACACAACATATGAAAACTTATGAGGTGCTCTAAAGCAGTTCTCAGGGGGACATTTGGAGTTCTAAGTGCTATACTAAAAAGGAAGAAAGATCTCAAAACAATAACAGACACTTCTACTTGAAGGCTCTGGAAAAAGAAGAGTAACTGTACCTGAAGCAAACAGAAGGAAGGAAATAATCATGATAGAGCAGAAATTAATCAAATCAAGAATAGAGAAACCAGTTAAAGAGAATTAAAAGAAAAAAGAGAATTAAAGAAAACCAATGAAACCAAACACTGTTTCCTTGAAAAAAAAATCAATGGAAGTGACCATTTAGCTAGATTTACTAAAAAGAAAAGAGAGAAGACCTAAATTACTAAAATCAGAAGTAAGAGAAAGGACATGAAGACTGGCCATGGAGGAAAGAAAAATGATAACCCTATGAACAATTGCATGCCAATAAATTAGACAACTTGAAATGGACACATCCATGTAAAAATATGGATCACTGAAGCAGACTGTCCAACTCTAGATTTCACTGGATGAAAATTAAGTCACAGCTCTCTGGGCTCAGACCTAGTTTGTAGCGACATGGCTAAATGCACCAAGGGGGTCAGACCATGGGTCAATATGGGACCTCTTATGATGCCTCCCTCAAGAAAATGGTGAAGATTGAAATAAGCAGCACTCTAAGTACACTTGTTTCTTCTGTAGCAAAACCAAGATGAGAAGATAAGCTATGGGGATCTGGCCTTGTGCTTCCTGCGTGAAAATGGTAGCCAGTGAGGCCCACACCTACAACACCACTTCTGAAGTCACGGTAACGTAGGCCATCAGAAGACTGAAGGAGGTGAAAGACCTGGGGAAGCACCGCAATCTGAAACATTGCTAGCCTATAATAAATAGGTTAATTTATGTAACAAAAAAATAAATAAATAAAGCATACCTGAAGTTAGGTCTCTAACTGTATTTTATGTAGGTAAAGTTGATTAATCTGACTTAGAGGCTGTTTTTGTGTAATTATGGTAGTATCTATATAAGAGCATGGTAACAGGCTGCACTTAAAAATTGCTGTACCCCTTCTACTCACATGAGTATCCAAATATGTGGATGAATTTTGAGATTCTTTGCCTGCCTGCTAATCATCTTGTGCAAGACACATGAAGAAGGTGCTCATAAAAGGGGATTTAATCCTCTTCAGTAAATGGTGCTGGGAAAACTAGACAGCCCCATGGAGAAGAATGAAGAGACCCAAAAGTATATAAGGAATGAAGCTGCATGACACTGGATTTGACAATGACTTCATGGATATGACACCCAAAAATGCAACAAAAGTAAAATAACGAGTAAGATTTCATCACATTTAAAAACATTATGCATCAAGTGACATGACTGACAAACTGAAAAAGCAATCTATGGAATGGGAGAAAATATTTGCAAATCATATATCTGATAACAGGTTAATATCCAGAATATATTTTAAAACCTAGTATAACTCCACAACAAAAAATCAAAAAACTCAATTAAAAAAGGTGCAAAGGCTGGATGGCTCAGCCAGTGAAGCATCCACCTCTTGATTTTGGCTTAGGTCACACATAGTCTCAGGGCGGTGAGTTCCAGCCCTGTGCTGGGCGGATCCTGCAGGGACAGCACAGAGCCTACTTGGGATTCTCTCTCTCCCTCGGTCTGTGCTCCTTCCCCGCTCATGTGCTCTCTCACTCGCTGTCTTTCTCAATAAATAAATAAACATTTTTTAAAATGTGTAAGGACTTGAATACATACACACTTCTCCAAACAAATATATGAATGGCTAACAAGCACACAAAAAGATGCTCAAAATCAATAATTGTTAGGAAAATGCAAGGAAAAGCCAGAATAAAATATCATCCCATACCCGTTAAGATGGCTGTCATTAAAAAAAAAAAAAAAAACAGAAAATAATAAGTGTTAATGAGGATGTGGAGAAAGTGTGCACTGTTGTTGTAAAATCAACAAAATGCTGTGCAAAGCAGTAAGTTAGTTCCTCAGAAATTAAAGGTAGGACTACCACCTGATCCATCAATCCCACATCTGGGTACTTATCCAAAGAACTGAGAGCAGATCTCAAACAGATATTTGCACTCCATGTTCATAGTAACACTATTGATAATAGCCAAGAGGTGAGCAATTTAAATGTCCATGGACAAATGAATAAATAAATTAAATGTCACACACACACACACACACACACACACACACATACACCATTCAACTTTAAAAAGGAAATAAATCCTGTTGAATGCCAGAACATGGATGACCTTTAAGGACATCGTGCTAAGTGTAATAAGCCAGTCACAAAGTGACAAATACTGTATGATTCCATTAGTATCTCTAAAGAAATCAAATTCATAGAAAAAAGAAAGTAGAATGGTGGTTACCGGGGTGGCGACAGTATGAAAGAGAGACGTGTACTTTAATAGTAACTATGGAGTTTCAGTGATGTAAGATGCAAAAGTCCCAGATGTCTGTGTCATGACATTGAGAATATACTCAACACTGCTGAGTGTACATTTAAAACTTGTGAAGATGGTAAAATTTGTGTTATGCATTTTTACAACAATAAAAAACTTGCGTTCCTGATAGAAGGAGGTGGTTCAGCTCACAACTCAATGACACAAGTGATTCGCCTTGAATAACCACCAACCTCCGTGTGCATTACAAGTGCTGTCTGCATCCTTCCCATCTCATCACACAGGACGCCATAAACACATGCTCTCAGGAAACACCATTTAATAAAATTAATAATTTTTCATATTAAACACTGGGTGCTGGGTAAATTTAAGGTGATCTTACTACCACTTTGTAGATTGGCAGTTGCTTGAGGTAAGTGTCTTTATTTCATTTGCCTCCTATTCTGACACCAGGATGTGACACAGACTTGGACTTGTCCAGAGCTCTGTGAGAAGCCCCTGGCAATTAGGAGCCATGGTTTGGGGTTAGGAAAGAGCCTGGGGCTGCCCTGTACGAAAGGAGTAGGGGAGCAAAGGCCGAAGGAAGTGTGAAGACCACAGAGCACAGATGCAGAGCCTGGCCAGGGCGAAGCGGGTCCGCACCGAGATGGGGCAGTTCCAAATTCCCAGGAGGGAGTCATTGGCTCCAGCTTGGGCCAGGGGTCTAAGTGGCCAGGAGAGAGGGATGTCACATGACACAAGCTCAGTGTCCTGGGGTGTTGGGTGGGTGAGAGGGAAATGGTAGAGAGCTGAGAAGGGACTGGGGTGAGCAGGTGCCCCCAAAGGAGTCTGAATAATGAAGCCAGTGCCCTCACGCTCCCTCCTGACAGGTTACCGGACCAGGCTTGGCCTCTGTCCTTTCCTAGCTTTTACCCATTTCCACCTGCAGGTAAACACCTTAATCACAGATCCCACCTCTACTTCACATGGCCTCCAGCTCTGCCCCATTTCTCTTCGATTCTTTACTGCAAACCCCTCATAAAGTTGTCCATGCCTGCTGACGTCACACATGTTTTGTGAGAAAATACTTTGCAACTATGTCTACTTGTATTAGTTGGCATCTACAGTGGGTAACACTTTCTCTTTTCCATTGTTTGATTATTAATTTATTACTTATGCTTAAAAATTCATAGATCTAATTTACTCAATGGGTTATATATATCCATTTATATCTGTTATTATCCTTATCTATTATGCCCTTATCTACTCAGATGGCTCCAGATCTCACCACTGGGAGTCCTAGACTGCTTTAGGGATTGAACCCAGACCCAGGCACCATTGTTCCTTGTGATGGCCAGCAGACCTTGCCCTCTCCCTGCAACAATTTCCACCCAGGTATTTCTGCCCATTCTCACACAAGTGATTGGGAAGAATAACCCTGACTCAGCCCCAGAAGGGTGCCCTGTCTTGGCTCACGCTAATCTGTATCCTATGTCCCTGGAACATACTGATTGATTCAGGACAACACCTGCCCCATTCGGGCTGATGAGAACATAGTGTCTGATGGGGTTTCTAGGAAACAAGCTTCCATTCTCTTCCAAGGGCAGAGAGGCTACCAAAGAACGCTCTTTCCCTCCTGACGACATACTGTAAAATTTAAGTTTGGCCCTGATGTGGCCATGGCTGCTGCCCAGAAGGAAGTCAGCTGAGACCAGTCTCACTGTACAGAGGTGGGAAGACCTGTGAGATAGGCATAGAACCGGGCCTGGAGCTCTGTGGACACCACTCAGTTCTGGATATTTCTGTGCCTGAAGCTACTATGGACTGCTTAATGATTTGGCCCAATAAATTGCCTTTTTTACTAAATCCAAAAAGAGCTAAGATTTGTGTAGATTGCAGCCAAAAGAATCCTAAATAATAAGACACTCTCTGAAAACTGAAAGGGAAAGCCCCTACAGGAAAGGAAAGGTGGGTATCTGTCCCCTCTGACCAAGAATACTCTGACCTACAACCCTGCTGCTCCTCCTCCTGGCCTGAGAGCTTCTGGGGGTACCTCCACCCTGCACCCCAGGCTCTCCAGGACTGTGTATCTCTAGTGACTGTCCCTAAGTATTTCATGAGCATATGTGTAAGGACTGCTGAGGCTCACTCGCTCACCACAAAATCCCTAGCCTCTAGTACAGTGCGGGACAAACAAGAAACATTTATTGAAGGAATGCATGAGCCACCCAAGCACGCCTCCCAGCCCCACCCCTCAAATCCACCAAAGGAAAAGCAGCTGTGGCCAAAAGCTTGCATGACATTTATTCTTCTGCAGGGGGAGGCACTGAGAAGTTAGGTGAGGGAACTGGAGGGTGGGCTCTGGGTGTGGGAGGGCAGAAGCAGGTGGTGGTTGCTGGCGAATCCGTGCTCCTCCCCAGGGTGGGGTCAGAGGTCCCAGGGGCTCAGCGACCTGCAGTGGAGACAAGAGAGAAGTGGGCAGGAGTGTGGAGTGTCCACGGGAAATGGGGACTAGAACCTCCTGTCCCTACAGAACAGCCCTGGACTCACATCCTGGAACCCAGTCAGGGGCCTGTGTGGCTTGTGGGGCTTTAGAGATGAAAAACCACAGACTCTAATCACGGGAAATGGGGGGGACTCACACTGTGGTGACCCACAGATCTGAAGGCATCAAGTCCCAAGACCTCAGTCAGGGCTACATGAGCCACCAGAACCAAGCAGGGTCCTTCCTGTCCCACGTGCTGCAGCCATGGCCTGACCTGCACCACAGCCTGGGCAGCCCTGGAGGGACAGACGGGAGAGCGCTCCCCGCCAGCCGGGCTCCTGAGCTCAGCTCTCAGGCCCCTAGAGTCCTGGGCACAGATGTGGCCTGGCTCCCGTGCTGGGGGATGGGAGTTCATCGGGACTCTGATGTCTTTGACGGTCCCTGTCTGAGGCCGCTTGCCTGGTATCAATGTCCCTAGACATTCAGCCCTTGGTAGAAATCAGAGCTACGTGTTCCTATCCCCTTCCCAGGTGAGGACACTCCAGCTCACAGAGGTTAAGCTACTTGTTCAAGGACACAGCTGACCACAGATGGGGACCCCAGGATTGCCTGCAGTATTTCTCAACCATTTCCAACTACAGCCCCTCTGCCCACCTTCTCCACACTTTGCACACAGTGGGGGGAGTGATGTGTCACCTTCTGGAAGCTTGGTGGGATGTGTGTGAGCTGCGGAAGTTCTGTGTGGCAGCTGGATTTCTGTGGGTTTAAACCCTTTCGCAAACGCCAGGGGGGTTGAAGTGGGACCTCCAGGAAAGACCCTGCTGGCTCCTCCACACTCACCTATTGTAGGGGGACACATCCTGAGTTGCACACAGATTTCCTTGGAGCTTTTCCCATTCATGATGCTTTGGGTGATTTTATTATCATACTTAGTGATTAATTCCTGGCATTGTTTTTTATTCCCAAGTATCTTCCGGCACACCAAGGACAGAGCGTGTTTGATGGTTTCCTGTAGTAGTAACATAGGAAGAAGAGGAATCCGGTGAGCTCAGCCCAGGGCAGACGCCCCCCTGCACACCCCAGCAGTTCTAGGCCCTGGGCACCTCTGACCAAGGGCATGCTGGGAGTAGAGCCTGGTGCCAGGTGGCCATGGGGACAGACGATAGAGGGGCAGGGATCAGACCTCACGCCCAGGCCCCAAAGCCCTGGCCCAAGTGTGGTCAGGAGGGGCACTTGTGAGGACACTGGCCCTGTAGTGTCCCAGTCCCCTGTACATCGTCATCCCACCCCTCCTGCCTTCTGTGTGGGGAAAAGCGCCCACGGCTCCTAGACCCACAGGAGAGGCTCTGCCTGCCAAGCTTCCTGGGCCCCAACTTGATGGGTGTCACACAGGGTGTGTGACGAAGGTTAGGAGGGGAAAGAACTTGGAGTCTTGGCACATTCGACTCTGATATATCTTCTGCCACCATCCCGAGGAGAAGGGTAAAGCTGCGTTCCCAGGGCTGAGGGTGGGCCCTGCAGTGCCAGGGAGCTGAGCAGGATCAGGGAACAAAGCAGAGGCAGGGGGGAGGGGAGTTGGGAGAGCAGTGCTTCTTGGTAGTAACACATCCCCTTGTGTAGCACTTGCTCAGGGCCAGGCGTGGAGCTAAGCTCGTCCCACCCCCTCAGCTCCTTTAAAAGGTTTCCATAACATGCAAGAGGTGATTCTTATCCATCCCACTGCTCACATAAGAAAACCGAGGCTCTGAAAGCATTAAGGACTTGGTCCAGTCATGCAGCTAAGAACTGGTAGATCTGAGGGGGCTCAGTGTGACCCAGCTCCTCACTGGAACCAGCCTCGCAAAGCTCTGTCTACCACACATGGTGGGGCCAAAGGGGAAAGATTCCTACCTTCCCTCAGACCAAATTTCCTTTGATGGTGGGACGGAAACCCTTCTTCCTATGTTCACACTGACAGAGCTTCGTGATTTCAGGGGATTATCTGGGGTCAGTCCCCAGACACCAGGTGGCCCACAGATCCCTGTTGAGAAGCTATGGCCCACCCTGAGAGCAGCCCCTTCCACAGTGTCGCCCCCTAGCCCTCCAGCGCCACTTGTGCCCTTGACCGCCCAGCAGATGGGTCCCCAAATCACCAGGCCTCACCCGTGTGATGTCATGTCCCAGGGCTTTTCTCAGCACCTTGATTATCTTCTTACAAGTCATACATTTCAAATGCCACCGGTCACCCTGTCAGAAAACAACACCTCCTGAGGTGGCATCTCAGACACCCCAACAGTCCTTGGCAGGGACCCAGGGAGGGGCTCTCAGGTGTCTCCCAGGCCAGTGGGAGCCTCTAGGATCTTTCTGTGCTTTAGGGCCCGAAGCAGGCTGGCTGGCCCTGCCCACCCTCCTTCTAGGCTTGGTGGGGCTGAGACCCCCTAGCACCTGCCCCACAACCACAGACCCTCACCCAGAGCAGCCCTCTCCCCTCTTCTCTACTCTGGTCAGAACCCAGAGGACCCTCCGGGGGAAGGCCCAGCCAGACTGAGGTAGCCCCACAACCGGGCACAATGGTGCAAACACCAGCATCTTCAGCCCGCAGCTTTGCCTCCCCTCTGCCCCGCAGGATGGGCAGCCCTGCCTGCTGGTCCCAGGACAGAGAGAATGGGGAGGGGCTGTGGGAGGTGAACAGGGAGCCAGCAGTGAACCTGGGGGATGTCCTGGGCCAGCATCTGGAAGAACTTCTCATCCTGACACATGTTGGCTGTGTCTAGGTCATGGTCCTCAGGAATCAGACCAGAGAAGGTCAGACCTGGGGAAGAAACAACATCAGCATCCCTCCTCAAGGGGAAGGAGACAGAATGGTCAGATCTCCTGGCTGGCGGGGAGCCCCAGAGGTGGCCAGAGCACAGGACAGGAGCGGGGCTGTGTGAGGGTCCAGGGGTCCTGTCCTCACACCCCGCCCTGGAGCTGCTCTGAGCCAGTCTCTGCAACAGAATGCTCTCAATTCTTCTGGAACCAGGAGGAGATTACACTGCACTCCCCCCCCACATCAATGCAACCACTTTCTGTCTCCCTGTATCCTTCTCTGTTCTCTCTCTCTTTCTCATGCACACACACACACACACACACACAGAGATTTGGAGCTGATGTCAAGGAAACTACCCTCATCTCCTTCAAGGTCTTTCTTTCTCTCTCACCTTCCCCCAAGAATTCAATTTGGTGGCCCAGCACAACCTAGTGTCCAGACTGTCCCTCCCCTCAGCTAAGGAGGAGCTGCCAGGATGGGCACGGGGGGGAAGGTCCTTACCCGGGGTGGCCAGGAGCGCCGAGGCAAGGAGCAGGAGGGCCCAGAAGGTCATGATCAGTCAGCTGCTGGGGCTCCCTCTACACCCCCCTTTATGTGGCTGCCACCTCGCAATCTGACCTTGCCGGGTCCTGCTCCTCTTATAGGCCACCTCCCCGTGTCACTGGACTTACCACAAACACAGACACCAGTTTGTGGAGAAGTGGGGGGAGGAGTGCTTCCTCAGAGACTCCACACCATCTATCTCCCACCCACCCCACACACACACACAGAGCTAGAGCTTTCCCAGTGAAGGGGGGGGGGGCGCTGGAGGGCAGCAGGTGCCATGATGCCCCCACAGCCCGGGATGTGGTAATGGACCAGCAATCCCTGCACCTGAGGGCTCAGGTAGGGCCCTTGGCCCTGGAGCTTCCCACCCCTCCCCCGCCCCTGCCCTCCTCTCCCAGGGGTCTGTGCTGCTGTGCCTCCCCCAGCCACCTCCTGTAGCCCTGCTCTCCCCCAGCCATTTCAGCCAACGGAGCTCGGCCACACTCGGCCAGATTTAGACCCAGGTCCCTCAGGGTAGACGCGGACACCTCCTCCCCGCTCTGCCTTCTGGGGCTTGGTGATCCCTGAGCACGGGCACCGCTGACGCCTGGGTCCCCAGCCCCTCACCAGCCTTGTGGCCACCACACGGAGCCGGGCTTTTCCCTCAGAGCCAGGTGCAGCCCAGCCATCCCTCGCCTGGTCCACAGGGAGAGACAGCCCATGGGAAGGAAGTGAGCCCCGGCCAGGGATCTAGTCCCAACCCCCCAGGGTCTGACCCCTCATCTGTGCCATGAAGGTCACTGGGCCTCATCTGCAATGGAAATACAGGCTGGGCTGTTAACATCCACTACCGGATAAATAATAAGCCATTGTCTAGTGTAAGTGTGTCCCAAAGATTGCATGGAATATACTCACCCTAAAATGTGTTTGCTCTTTACCTGACGCTCACATCCAACTGGGCATCCCATCTTTTGTCTGGCAGCCTTCACCCACGTCCTTTGTGGCTCAGAGGAGGAAACTGGGTGGGGAGAACAGGGGGGCCTGACCTCAGTCACTTGGCCTCCTGGGGCCCTGGTGGGACTAGAACCTTCTCCCACTTCCTTTGGGGTCTTTCACCTCCAGCTGCCGAGATCACAAAAGCATGCGCTCAGGACGAGCTGACAGGGTCCCCTCAGCACCTCCCAGTCCTCTGTCCCCCTTCAGTGTCTGCTCTGACTACTCCACCCCCTCCCACCTGCCCGGGAACCCCATCCTGGGCTAGTGTCCAGCCTTGGTCTGGCCTTTTTCTCTGAAATATTCTACTTTCCTGAGTCTATTCAGAGCCCTGCTCTCCACTCACTTCTGCTGAGAAGGAAGGAGGGTGGAGTCCAGGCAAGCAGGCCTCTGACCAGCTGGAGGCAACTTGAGCTCCATACTCCCATCTCCTGGAGCCTAGGTTCGAGCCCTGAACCAAGGGTTTTGAATTCTCTCTCTCTCTCTCTGCCCCTCCCATGCACTCTCTCAAATTAAATCAAAAAACTTAATGTTTTTTTCTAAAAATAAGAAAAAACTTACCAAAGTTTAAAGGTCAACCAAGAGGTGACAAGATATTTGGAGCAAATATACCTTACCATTAATGAGCTGAGCTAAAATCAAGAGTCAGACACTTAACTGACTGAGCCACCCAGACACCCTGTTTAAAAAATGTTTAATTTCCAGAATCAAATTGTCTTTCTTCGAGAGTACTTTTTCCAGCTTAAAAAATTGTCATTATACCCCTTTCCCTAGAAAAACAATTATTTTTTCTATGTGTTACACTTATATATTTTTCATTGTGACACTTTAATACTCTGGCGTATTTTAGTAAGTTATGGGAGATCAAATATATTCTTTTTAAAATGCTATTTATTCTGTTCATATAAAAGTGTTCACTGTATAATAGTTTCCCTTGCATGCTATAGATTTGTAAGAATTCTTTAATCATATCTTAAGTTATGTGTAGTAAGAGCAAAGTCTTATTTGTGTGTTATGTTTTCTGCCTCATCAATCTGAATAGCTTGTGTTCTATTAACACCCCATCATTCAAGTACAGCTTTCCTTTTCAGATGGTCCCATGATATTACTTTAAAATTATACTTCAGAACAGAAGATTTTTGCAAATGATATATCTGACACTGGGTTAATATCCAAAATATACAAAAAGTTATACAACTCAACTCTAAAAAAATAGTGATAATCCTATTTAATAATGGGCAGAAAACCTGAATAGATATTTATCCAAAGAAAACGTACAGAGATGGCCAACAGACACATGTAAACATACTCAACAACACTGATCATTGGGGAAATGTAAATTAACACCACAATGAGAAGTGTGCTTCCTGGATAGCTAGTTGGTTAAACATCTGACTTCAGCTCAGGTCATGATCTCACCGTTTGTGGGTTTGAGCCCCCATCCAACTCTGTGCTGATGGTGTAGAACCTGCTTCAGATTCTCTTTCTCCCTCTCTCTCTCTGCCCCTCCTCCACTTGTTCTCTCTCTCTCTCTTTCTCCCTCTCCTTCTCCTTCTCAAAAATAACTAAACTTAAGAGAAAAACAAACAACGACAATGAGATATCACCTCACATGTGTCAGAATGGCTAGTATCAACAATACAAGAAATAACAGGTGTTGGGGAGGATGTGGGGAGAAAGGAACCCTCAAGTACTGTTGGTGGGAATGCAAACTGGTGCAGTCGCTGTGGAAAACAGTATGCAGGTTCCTCAGAAAATATTAGATACGGGAATACCATATGATTGAGTAATTTCAATACTGGGTATTTATCCGAAGAAAATGAATATTCTATTGTAAAAGATACACGCACCCTTATGTTTATTGCAGCATTATTTACAATAGCTAATATATGGAAGAGGCCCAAGTGTCCATCAATGGATGAATGGGTAGAGGAGAAATTTTATACACACACACACACACACACACACACACACACACGTTGGAATACCATTCAGCCGTCAAAAGGAATGAGATCTCCTCCTTTGGACAACATGGAGAGACCTAGAGAGTATTATGCTAAGTGAAATAAGTTAGACAGAAAAGGACAAACACCGTATGATTTCATTTATATATGGAATCATGAAAACAAAAATATGTATAAACAAGCAAACAAAAATCAGAATCAGACCTGTAAGGACAGAAAACAAACTGACGGATGCCAAAGTGGCTGGGCAGGTGGGAAGGCAAAATGTGGGTACAGCCTTCTGGTTATGGAATGAATAAATTGCAAGGATGAAAAGTAATAAGGTCTGCGGTCAATGACATTGTAACAGTGTTGCATGGTGAGCACCTGGGCTGCACTTGTGATCATAGCATTATGCATAGACTTGTCTAATCACTATATTGTACACCTTAAATGTAAAATGGTACGTCAGCTATCCTCAAATATAAATAAATAACAAATAAATAAAGTAAATAAATAAAATTTTAAAAATAAAATCACACTTCAGATATTTATTTATATTTTTTTTTGAGAGAGAGGGTGCAAACAGGGGAGAAAGGCAGAGGGGGAGAGTGAGGTTATCTTAAGCAATTTGCAGAAACTGCTCCATACTGATTGTGGAGCCCAGTGCAGGGATCAGTCCCACGACCCTGAAATCATGACCTGAGCACAAATCAAGAGACAGTTGGTTGAGCAACCAACCAACGGCGCCACTCAGGCACCCTCACTTCAGATATTTTATATATTGTAATGCTTTGTATATCAAAAGTATACTAAATATATACTAATTACTAAAGATAATACTTATACTTTTTTAAAGTGTATTTATTTATTTTGAGAAAGACAGAAAGAACAAGCACACATGCAAGCAGGGGAGGGACAGAGAGGAAGGAGAGAAAATCCCAAGCAGGCCCACAGAGTCTAACACAGGTCTCAAGTCCATGAACCGTGAGATCATGACCTGAGCTGAAACCAAGAATAGGACACTTCAGCAACTGAGCCCCCCCGGCACCCAAGGTTAATATTTAGACCTTAGAGATTAATTCAGTAAATAAAATATCACATTGTAATTCTCATTTTAATTTTGTTAGAACAAAAGAGTAACATGAAAAACATTTACACCATTATAGTCCTTTTCCAACCATGAGCATAGCCTCACCTTCTGTTCTTCCAAGTCATCTTTTGTATCCCTCAAAAATATCATAGGAAGAATCTCAGGCACAGGAACCAAGCTCCAGCAGTGCGGCCTGCTGAGGTGACCACAGGACATTTCCTTACCATCTCCTAGGCGGGGCCGCAGAACAGACCTGCTTTCCCAGGAAGGTTGAGCTGCGAGGAATCCTTCTCCCTCTCATACTGTGTCAGGACTCGGAGCTTATTCATGGAGCAAGTGACCACAACAAATGAATGCAAGGAACCAGAAGTAAGATCATGACAGGCAGTGAAAAGGAAATAAAATCAGAAGATCATCACAGAAAGACCCAACAGAGAAAGCACAGAAGAAAACACAGGGAAGCAGAGTTTTAGCGTCGCATATTTCAGCAAGCCGCCTGAGATTTAACTAAACAGGACTGCTTTTGCTTTACAGAACGGCTCTGTTCAGGGAACCAAACCAGCCCCTCCGTGTTAACTGTCTGCTCTTCTTGGTTATACTTGGGGAAACTGCGCTAAATGTCCTCACAGTTGGAAGGAGAATAAAAACACCCGTCCTACGTGTACATTTCCTAGCATTCATCCGGCTTTTACTTTCAGTGACCACTTCTGCTGGGTTCTGTTTCAGGGATGTGGAGTTTGAGGCCTCAGGTTTATGAGGCCTATTTACTCCAATTATTTACATTTGCCCATTTACTCCAACCTTTTCTTTACTTACAGCTTTTTGCATTATCCAGCTTTCTTGATAGTTCGTGCAGATTAGTACCTGCATTTCTCTAAAATCACCACGTTTCCACGTAGGTGTCAAAACGTGTATTTATTTCGTTGCCATAATTGTATTTTTTTCTTACAATAATTTGAATTGGGAGTTCAGTCCTTGCTGATTCTTTGAGAGATCCAGTTACTGACCAAAGCCCGAGGCACAGGTCTCTTCTTCCCAGGGTCCTTTCTAGGTGAGCATTCAGGATTACTGCCACATTTTCCATGGTGATGATTTTATGTTTGGCTCTGGAACCTCTGGTCAGAAGTTATGACCTCAGTACAGGCTGTTGGGGTAACTTCCTCTGTGAGTGAGACCATCCTATGTTTTCCCTTTTAGTCCCCTCCAATTATAGTGTGAGCTCTAGAAAATGCTCTTCTCCAAACTGATCCTCTGTGCTCTTGGTATCTGCTTACCAACTCTACTACTTCAAGCAACCGTACTATTCGTAAAGTACACACTCCAGTGTATTCTGGGAAGACCACATCCTGGTTGTACTTTGTCAATAGTTTTCTCGTTGCTACAGTTGATTGCTTTAATTGCCACAAGCTTAATTTAAGAGACATCAAAATATTTGAGGTTCCATTTGTCAACTGGAAATGCTGCTTTGTTCCACTTTACAGTCCATGATCAGTAATAATTTATGAATGATTTGAGGCACCTGGGCATTTCAGTTGGTTGTACACGTCCGACTTTCACTCAGGTCATGGTCTCCCGGTTCATGAGTTCAAGCACCAAGCTTAGGTTCTTCGGATTCCTCGTCTCCCTCTCTCTCAGCCCCTCCCTCACTCTTGTCTGTCTACCTCTCTCAAAAAATAAACATTAAACTTTTTTTTGAACAACTCATGACTGATTTAACAAATTAGTTTCACCCTTAACACTGATCAAAACTTACGACTATAATAAGAATCTTTTATAAAATGGGAAAGAATGATAACCTGGGACATAAAGAAATGAACTGAACTGAAGTTTTCTCCTCTAAATTTTATACTTATTCACACTGTATCTTTTGGGAATATAATACTATTTGTTACATAGTGATTTCTTTGACAAATAGAATACTTCTAGGAAAAGTGTGTAGGCTTGTTTGAGAACACTGTATGTTACCAACAGTACTTTGATATTCACACATCAATGAAATGAGTTTTAACGTTCGGCCATATTGGTATTTGTGTCACCCAACCAAGCACTCTGTGCAAGCTTTCTGTAAGCATGAGATTCATTGTTAACTCTAAATACAAACGTAAATAAACACTTTTTATCAAATAATTTACAAAAAAAGAACTCCAAGCATCAGCTCACCACGAGAGAGAAGACAGCAAGAACAAGACCGGGTGGCCACTGTGGTTAGACTCACTCTTCCTGCTTCCCTCCTCCTGGCTGGAGAGGCTGAAAAGGTGCTCTCACATTTCCCAGAATTCATTGCACCTTGGGCCTGGAGGAAATCAGGATCTGCAGACACATGCAAGCAACCCTGAGGGAGTTTGGGAGGCTGACCGCAAGGGCCATCTCTCCTGCTCCTTCTGACTGTTTTGGCTGGTAGGCAAGGTCCTGGACATGTGAGGTTTGGGAGAAGGAGGCCTTCCGGTATCCAAAGGCTTCTTCAGTTGGGCTTTCCAGCCCCCAGATGGCAGCTCTGCATGTGTGCCCTTGAACTCTGAATTCAGGGGCAACCTCAGAGACACCTATTGCTCTAGGCCTATGCCTTGAGGCCCAATCCAGAACCAGTTCTTTCGGTCCTACCTACAGTTTTTGAGGACGTAATTCCTTCTTTCAAGTCCCTTCCTCTTGAAAGCCCTGGGTTGTCCTGTTTTCTGCACTGAGCCCTGTCTGAGACAGCTTTCCTTCCCCCCAGAATCCTCCTATAAAAGACAGACGAAGTGGCAGGGGGCTAACTTACTCCACCAGAGACGAGCATCTCTGTGGCTGCCCTGTGTCCTCTATATCTTCAGGGTACCCTGGGAGTGTGGCGAGCACTCACGTGTGCACACACATACACACACACACACACACACACACACACACACACACACATTTGTTCCTTCTGTTAGTTAACCCAATGGCTTACACTGCCAGGGCTGTGGTCAGCAGGATGTGGCTGTACCTTTGAAAAGTAGATCATATTCAAGGTGACTCAGATTATGCCAAATGCCAGTCTTTCCCATCACTTTCCTTGTCCAAGTGGAGTTGGGTCTATAATGCAGCCTCTCAGTGGCCTTTATTAATTTCTCTCCATTTTGTTCCCAGAAGCCCCGGACTCATACAGTATTGTCACCAAGGGCCCCCTCATGCAATAGAGTGAGAAGTCACTTGCCCACGTCAGCCCATGGCTGTATCAACTTTCTCTTGTGGCTGTAGCAATTACCATGAACATACTGGCTTAACACAACACCCGTTTAGGCCCTGGCCAAATCAAGGTGTTGGCTGCTCAGGCTTTTATCTGGGAAGAATCTTCCAAGGTCATTCAGGTTGTTGGCAGAATTCAGCTTCCTGTGCTTGTAGGACTGAGGTTCCCATTTGCTTACTGGCTGTCAGCTGAGGTTCATTCTCAGTTCCTAGAGTCTGCTGGCATTCCCTGGCTCATGACCCTCTCTGTCTTCAATGCCAGCAATAGTGGATCAAGGCTCTCTCTGCTTTGCATCTCTCTGAAGTCCCTTCAGCCTCATCTTCCTGTGTCCCACTACACACACACATACTCACAAATATCCATAGCCATCCTTCTGGTTCTTTCTTCTACTCTGCCTGAATCCCCATGTTACCACCTGCAGTGGGAGAGCCCCTTCTCCCTTCTCCGCTCTATCATCAATGAGTTTATGATTAAAATTTTTCACTTCTACTTATGAATAGCATGAAAAAATTCTTTAAATTTTGCAGTTACAAAAAGCACAAGGAAATCAAGTACAATCATTCCCCACCACCCTACACCACTATCCCATAGTCTTCCTCAGGGGAAATCACCATTAAAACTTTCTTTATCTTCCCATACAAACCTAGTATATATACATTGTTCTGTTCTTAATTATGAAGTGGAAAACATATTTAGGAATGTGCACAAAACAAAATGGACAGCTCAGTTGTTTCCTATGAAGGAAACATCTGTGTGACCACCACTCTAGCCAAGAACCGTGCCAGTGCCCCAGAAACCCCTTCCATCTCTTCCATTATGGTAATGCTACCCTGACCTTAATGGCACTCATGTCCTTGCTTGACTCTGTAGTAATCATCTGAGCACATGCTCTTAAAAACACCCGTTTTCTCTAGTATCATGATGTATGTAAATAGAATGAGACATAATGCATTCTCTTGTGTCTGACTTCTTCTGATCAGCATTAGTGTGTAAGAGATTCATGCATGCTATTGTGTGCATGAGACGTTTGCTCCATTCTATTGCTGGGCACTCTTCCAATGTGTAAATATTCCATAATTTATCCATTGTCCTGTTGATAGATATTTTGAGTTATTATCAATTTTGACCTCCTGATACACACTAATTACCTTCCTTTTTCCAACTTTATTGAGATATGGTTAAAGTACACACACCTGCATACATTTATTGTGTACAACGTTGTCAGTTTTGATATATGTCTACACCTATGAAAGTGTTGAGACAGTCAAGAAGGTGCATGTGTCCATCACTTCCTTGTGTCTTTTTGGATAGATAAGTGGATGGATGGATGGATGGATGGATGGATGGATGGATGGATGGAGTTGGTCTAGAAGGAAGAAGTGACTGAAATTATTCTGAATGATACATGGTTTGCATGCATGCATGGATGGATGACCAGAAGGAGTTCCACATGGCATTGGTTCCTCTCACATTTTGGATGCATCTCTCTGGATACCTTCTAAACTACAAGTTACAGACACACTTTATGTATCAACTGACTCTAAATGTCCTTTCCAGTGCTTGGGCAGCTTCCTGATCCTGGAAGCCTGACCGGCGGTTAGAAATGAACCAGCATACCTGCTTTGTGTTTCAGACAGAAGCTCCTGAATGCACCACTCTGACCAATTAGACTTTTCAGATGGGGAGGGCTGATTCTTGAAACTCTCTGATGTTCCTGATCAAAACTGAGCTCACACTCCTGACCACATGGCCCCCACCACCTGAGTGATAACTCAGAGTGTGACACAGAGGAGCGATCAGGGGTTTCTCATAGAGTTCGCAAACCTCATCATAACAGCCCCTGACCAGTTTCTCAAGTTCCCAGGCCACAAGAGGGGCCCGGCTTCACCCAGGCCTCCGCTCTCAGATATTAATTCTTTTACATCTCCTTGTAAAAGATGGACACATTTCTGCCTTGTGTCCATCTTCTGCTCATAACTTCACAAATGTCTCATAATCTTCCATCCCAGCATGACCTCTACATGGGCCCCCATCCTTTGAGAAGCTCCAAAGTCACCGGCAACTTCCATCTCTGGCTTCCAGGGTTGATGAGACCTTGGGTCCAGAGGCCTTCAAAAGGTGCTTCTTATGCCCATTCTGAGCCCACCTCTCCACCACCCCCTCACAACCCTCACCTACCAGCTCCATCCCAGAATCACCTAAATGACTCTGGCTTCCCCCATGGCCTCACTTGGATGTTGGCTTTTGTCACTAGGTACCCTGGTACCTGAATCATCCAAGGTGCTGTTACAGTGCCTTGACTCACTCTTTCCAGGAAAGCAATCTGACAGTGGAGGGCTGTCACAAAGGAGAGACGGTCAATGGGGGCAAGAGGAAAGGAGATGGACTCCAGTGGGGGGAAACTCCTTGGAGGGTATGGAATTTAGTCTGCATAGAAATGGTGGAAAGATTGGACTGACTTCCTTCTCTCACTTTCTCCCTTCTTCCTTCCCTTCATTCCCATAGATTATTTGCACCACACACAAGAAATGTCTCACTAGAAATTGTATAAGCAGTCAAAAAGCATTCAGAATTACTTAAATTAGCAGTCCTGACAGGTCAGGGCTCCAAACTGCTTCTCTGTGCTTCTCCTGTTTCTCCCTCCTAGGGATAGTATGGCTGCTATTGCTCCAACATCACATCTTTGCATGGAAATGCCCGAAGGGAGAAAGAAGCATTGGTTCCCAACTGTCTCTTAACCAGGAAGGACACATTGCCCAGAAATACACCCACGTTTGCAGCCCCCAGCAGACTTTTGCTGGACCAGAACCTGGACACATGTTTACTCCAAAGTAAAAACTGGTAAAGGAGAAGAGGTTGACCTAGTCATGGAGTATCCACTGGTCTGGGGCAGAGACTCGGCTCTCCCAACACCCAGCAACTGTGTTCTTCCCAAAGGCCTTTATAGAGACTGTTTTTAGGCAAACAGGCTTGAGAGATGGAATGTAGAAAGGACCCACAGCGACCACCTGGCTGAATACAGAGAGGCCCACTGGGCAACCCACCTCAAAATATCCATAGGCCCCAACTGAACATTGGGCTACTTACAACAGGCACAGTTTCCAAATAACAAAAAATTCCAAACATTACCATCCCTCCTTACCTTCCCTTTTTAAAAACAGCCTCCTGCCACTACCTCCTTGCAAACAGCCTCTCCTCTGCTGTCTGCACACCACTCCCTTGCAGTATAGTCAATAAACTGTTATCTCCTTGGTTCTGCCTCTGGTGAATTATTTCACCTCCCTTGCCATCAGCTTGCACTCACTCGTTGCCCCACATCTGGGGGTCCCCATTCTATAGATAGACACCCCATTTAGACACCATAGCCTCTACCTGTATTAGATCCTTTGGTCACAGAAAACAAAAACACACACAACAACGTTGACCAGTAACCATGAGGCCCTGTACGTGGCAGATGTTAATTCAGATCTGCAAGTGTAAGCGAGGTGTAAGTGTAGGAGAGAGAGATGGACAGGCTGTGTATGGTGGGCAACCAAGTGCTTTCTGAGAGCTCCCTTACAAATTACCAAACTGAGTGAGTTACAATAAAAGAAATGTATTCCCACATGAGCCAGAGGCTAAAAGGCCAGCCCTCACCACACACTGAGCTCCGTATTCTTAACTCACTATTTGCAAGGAGCCCCAGTTGCCTCCTCTATCTAATGGGAACAAAACAAGCCCCATCCGAGCCCAGCGCACTCTCTCCCAGGCCCGTGCAAGAGATGCTCCTTTTGCCTGGGCCACTTCTCCAATCCCAACAGCCATCTGACCAGCCCAACTCCTAGGCTTCCTGAAGTCTCTGCTCAGTGGTCCCAGCATCCCCCAGAGCCTCCCTTCTCTCCCCAGCCGTGGCCGCTGCCCCTGCTCTGGTCACTGCTCTGTGGCCGCCAAGGCACTTAAAGTCCATAAGGGCAGTGATCACTGTGCTTCCAACTCCCAGACCATTAACCAGTATTTGGCCAAATGAATCAATCAGTGAGAGCTCCATTATAAACTCCAAGCTTCCCCTCCCTCCTCAGGGAAATTCCTTCATTGGAAAGAACCTACAACAGAAGAAAGGAGCAATGCTCGGAGAGGCTCCCATGAGGCCTCCCGAGGTGGCATTGCCAGGCACCCCTGGGTTTTACCCCTAAACCACAAACTGCATTGGATTAAATCAAGTCCAGAGTGGGGATGGGGATAGAGATTGGGGATGGGGAGGGGGAGGGGGATGGGAATGTGGATGGATGGGGATGGGGATGGGAATATGGATGGATGGGAATGGGGATGCAGATGCAGATGTGGATGTGGGGGGATGGGAATGGGGATGGATGGGAATGGGGATACAGATGCAGATGTGGATGCGGTGGGGGATGGGGATGAGGATGCAGATGCAGATGTGGGGGGGATGGGGATACAGATGCAGATGTGGATGTGGGGGGATGGGGATGGGGGTGGGAATGGGGATGGACCAGAATGGGGATGCAGATGCAGATGTGGATGCAGGGAGATGGGGATGGGGATGCAGATAAGGATGGGGATGGTGAGGGACAACAGTCTTAGGCCCCTGGTGAGCAGCCCAGACCCTGTGGTGAGCAGCCATGTCACATGGATGCAGCCCAGAGCCACAGAGGAGTGACACGGAAGTGGGCTCTTCCCTGCACGTCCGCACGGACACCCCAGAGTTTTGGGCATATAACCTGTAACAGCACATATCTGCTGCTCACGTCAGCCCCCGGTTCTCTCTAGCCCAGACTCCTCATATTTTCCACAGACAGAGAATTAGGTCTGGTGACTGCACTGCACTAAAAAATGAATTCATTTACTGGGGCACCTGGTGGCTTAGTCAGTTGACCATCTGACTCTTCATTTTGGCTCAGGTCATGGTCTCACAGTTCATGGGATCAAGCCCTGCCTCTGGTTCTTCTTGGGATTCTTTCTCTTCCTCTCTCTCTGACCATGCCCTGCTCACATGCATGCATAGTCTCTCTTTTTCAAAATTAATAAATAAACTTTTAAAAAATGAAATCATTTACAAAAGAAAAGGAAAGAAAAAAGAAAAACAAACTTTGCTCCACCCCCACTGGCTTTCTCCCTCTGTCTCTCTCTCTACCTCCCATCATTGAGTTTTCAAAATTTTTATAAAATATACACATATAAAATTTACCATTTTTACTATTTTTAAGTACATCATTCGGTGGGAATAAGTGCACTGACAACTTTTTGAAGAACTGTTTTGCACAGACTGCTTTTCCAGCAACTACACTTTTCACATTCCCACCGGTAATGCACCAGGGTTCCAGTCCGCACATCTTCACCACTTGTCCTTTCCGGCTTTTTAAGAACAGCCATCCTAGAGGGTGTGAAGGTGAAGGAAGGCTTCATTTGCTCCAGGCCACTGCACCTTCAAGTAGTCGAGGCCCCTCTCTGCAGTGTACCATTAATTTGACTCTTTACACCTTTGCTGTCCCACCACCAGCTGACACAGCCCTGATCTCCCAATTCAAACTCGGGTTGACTCCGTCAAGCCTGTGAATTGATTCTCTTTGGGGCAGGTGTCTAGCCCTGGTTCAGCTGGCTCTGGTGGGGGATGGAGTGAGAAGATCCACAGGCCTTCTGCTTCCAGGAGTGGGACGAGGCCACTCTCTTGCTGGGGGCAGGCAAGAATAGACTGGCAGGTGCAGTGGGGACCCAGGGCAATGTAGACACAGTGCAAAGCAGGAGGCATGAGTGAAAACAGCATGGTCACCAGGAACTGGTCCTCGGAAACGTCAGTTTTCCACACACCAAGAGGGGCGCCATCTCTTATCCACAAACACAAGTCCATGAAGCTCCCAGATCTTGGATGGCTAACAGTGTCTAGAGTTTTTTGGTTTTTTAGGGGGTGGGTTTGTTTGTTTTATTTTTTCCAGAATATGGGCCAGGAGACAGTGGGCAGATCTGTGCAGGCTCTCCCTGCATCCACATCTGATGAAAAGCCAAACTTTAATCAGAGATTGTGGTGACAGTGGTGTCAGAGCAAGGGGACCAAGGTACCATCCTGGGGACCATGAGGCAGGACATTGGCATTGCCACCTCCTTCCACCACTACCCCCCCCACCCCACCTCGCCACCAGGGCCAGGGTCTCTGTAATGGTTGGTTTTCCATGTTTTTTCTATTTTATGCTCTTGAATGACAATTCTCAGCAGTGGGGAGACGCCGACCCCTCTTGGAGGATTTGATGGAAGCCACAGACCTGCTATCCAGGAAACTCCATGAAACACACAGTTTTGTGTTCACTTGGGTGGATGTGAGACCATGCTGTGTGTCCAGCACGATTCCCCTTTCCCTTAGGCACATAGGAACGGTGCACCTACCAGCCTGCCGTGTGGTTAAAAGGAAATCTGACTGAGTTCTGGACGATGAGCGGATGGTAGAAATGATGGACACCCCTCCCAGCCCCGGCCCCCACACCACCCTCATATCTTCCAGTCTTCCTCTCCCTGCCCGGCCGGCAAGAGGTAGAGGATCCAGGGGAGGCTGTCCAGCCCTGTGCATGTCAGGACAGACAGAGGGAGGAGGCGGGGCTCCTGAATGACCTTGCGAAGCAGAGCCTCCCCACCCAAGACAACCTGCTCTGCCCAGAGATGTGAGTGAGAAACCACCATGGATCTCAGGAAGCCCTAGGCCTCAAGGGCCCCGTCAGAGCTGTGAGACTCCCCTGAGCACTGTCCCCTGGAGGCAGCCATCCACAAAGCTCGCTCTGCTACACACTCAGTCCTGATTGCATCTGGCTTGGCTCCTTTGTTCCACACCTAATAAAGTACTAGCACATTCCAGTCCCGCCTTCCTGGTTTGTACACACGTCACCCTGTTCCCAATCTTTCATCACCCATTGACACATGCTCCCCGATGGCAACTGTGTTTCTTAGACTGACAGGGGCTCAAGGCCAATAGAAATTACACAAATGACTAGGGGACCTCCAGTGTGTCACTTGACCGTCCTATGTGCAGTGGCACTAACTTCCACCCCGCTGGCACGCTGAGTGTCAGGACGCTTTCTGGAGCACAGAAGCCGGGAGCCGCCACTGCAGAGGGCACCTCCGTCATCAGAAAAACTGATCACCAAGGTGGTTGCAAGGAGCTAATGCTCTATCCCTGCATCCACAGTAGTGTCTGCCCCTCGGCAGGTGGTGACCTTGTCCCCGGGGTGCTTCCCGACCAGGGACCTGACCCTGAAGCCTGTGCCACTGCAGAGGACACTTTCTGTCTCCTGAACCACCAGCTGTGCCCGGCCCCTACCCTGGAGGGGTCCCTGGGGACCCAGGCAGCATCGCTGGACAGGGCTGCTCAGAGCCACTCTGGAAATCTTGTCCCCACAGCCTTGTCTCAGACTCTTGGGGCCTTTAGGGGTTTTGTTTGTTCATGTGAACACTCTCCTGAGTAATGACAATCATGTGCCCTAGAACCAGAGGCATTTTCTGGGAAAAGAGTGAGGAGAGAGTGGAGGTAGGTGGCCTAGGATGGTCCTGGGTTTGCTCCTTCAGGGCTTGCCCGGGGTCAAGAGCCAGGCAAGAAGCTCTTCACAGCATTGCTCAAGAGTGGAGGGGGCCTGAGGGACTGGGGAGGAAATGGGAGGGGGTTCATTCTGGCTGCCCTGCCTCAGTCTCCCCCATAGCCCAGAGAGATGGGACCAGATGTGGATGCTCAGAAGCGCCCAGCTTGGAGGGGGCCAAGAGTCCAGGCTCATGACTTAGGGCAGGAAGACAGAAGGAGCAGGAAGTGGGCATCAGGCGGGAGACGGTAGTGGGGGGATGGTGGCTGGCAGGAGTGTCACTGCTCAGAAGAGGCAGGGAATCAAAGCACCTGGAGGGCTCTCCAGGGCAAAGGCAAACACTGAGGTCCCTGCTGCTCCCACAGAGCCCTGCCCCCACGCCCCTCCCCCCAACCCCCGCCTACTATAAGGGCCCCCGCCCAAGCAGGGGATCCAGGCTGTGGAGGTGACATGGCCAAGTCACACCTGCTGCCGTGGCTGCTGCTGCTCTCCACGCTCTGTGGCCCAGGCGCTGGTGAGTCTCCCCAGCCTCTCCTTGCCTCCCTCCTACCTGGGGCCAGGTGTGGGGGACACATCCTGGGCATCTCCATGCCTACTGAGTTCTGGCTCTGAACCAGGCATTATCCCTACTTTGTACAATATCCCCATTTCAAGAGGAGGAAGCTGAGGCTCAGAGAGGCTCCAGGTCCTGTCCAAGGTTTCACAGCTGGTGGGCACTAGAGCAGGTGGAAAGCAGAGCTATCATCATGTTTAATGGCCAAATGCTCCCAGTAAATTGGATTTGAAGATTGGGAGAGGTCAGAGTGCCAGATGTGGCCTAAATTCCAAGGTTGCTCTGGCCCCAAACTGCAGCTGACTGGACCACCTCATCCCTGACTTGTGCCCGGGGCCCTGAGTTCTGGTGCCAAAGCCTGGAGCAAGCTTTGCAGTGTAGAGCCCTGGGGCACTGCCTACAGCAAGTCTGGGGTTCTGCAAGAGCCGTGAGTACCACCCATGGAGGCACTGGGACTGGAGGTCTGGTATTAAGGGTGTTGGGCAGCCTCTGGATGGACCTGAGGGGATTCAAGGGAGGGATGGGATGGATGGGATGGAATGGGGTAAGATGGGATGGGAGGCAGTTGTCTGTGCCTTCAAGTGTCTTGTCAGCCTCTACTTGCTCTGTTAGTCTAACACACCTGAGCTGGGAGCATGCTCTCCACTCAAGTGCTCCACCTTGGGGCCCCTCCCCAGGATGACCTGTGCCAGGAATGTGAGGACATCGTCCGCATCCTCACCAAGATGACCAAGGAGGCCATTTTACAGGTGATGAGGCCCAAACCCTGGATGAAGATTAGGGGCCAACAGGTGGGGGACAGAGCAGGGCACAGAGGTTAGCTCCCTATCGGAGCCATTTCCAGGCCAAGAATGTGGCCCAGCTTTGCCCGGGGACTCCAGGATCCTCCTGGCCTGGAGAAGGCCCCAGGAGTGAGCTCAGCAGCACAGCCAGAAATGGTCTTTCCTAAGGGGGAAGAACCCTCCCTATACCCAACTACTTACCTCCTTGGCACTCTCTGAGCTCTAGTGCCCTGGGAGAGGGTGGCCAGTCCACCTGGTGGTGTTCTTGCATCCAGGGACTGGGGTGGGGACAGACCTCAGAGAGGCCAGCCTGACTGTCCTTTCTCCAATCTTCTTGGCCCCCCACTGCCTCTCAGGACATGATACGGAAATTCCTGGAGCATGAATGTGATGTTCTCCCCTTGAAGCTGCTGGTGCCCCGGTGTCATCACATGCTCAACACCTACTTCCCAGTGGTCATCGACTATTTCCAGAACCAGATTGTGAGGGCCCAACAACCTCACCTCCAACCTGCCTCCCTGCACAGCCGCCATGCCCACCCATGCCAAGTTACCCACACATACAACACCCCAGCCCACCCTCCACACATACACATCCTACCTATGACTGTTCGAGGAAACACAGTGGCCCTCAGCCAGGTGCCCCAGATCACAGCCTTACCTGCTCAGCTATACCCTCCACCACATACCCTCACACCCTTCACACACACTCACACGACACACTTAATCTCATGGAGAACACCATCACACACTCATACATACAAACACACTCTCAGGCCGTTGCTTGCACTCATCCATTCTCACAGACATACACGTTTGTGTTTACTCACACACATTCCGAGACACCTGCTCAAACACCCCACAGGGCCCCACCTCTGCCTTTTGGCTCCCCCCACCCTCACCACAGAACCCTAAGCCACAGCTTCCAACCAGCCTGCTGGCCCCCATTCCAGGCCCAAAGCCAGTGGTCTTAGTATGAGTCCTTGAACCAGGCTGGGTGGGAGTGGTCTTTCTCCCTCACCCTGCACTGTGCCCTAGAATCCAAAGATCATCTGCCAGTACCTGAGCCTGTGCAGACCTGGGCATCAGGAGCCAGGGCAGGAGCCGGAGCTGTCAGACCCCCTGCTGGACAAGCTGGCCCTCCCCGTGCTGCCCGGAGCCCTGCAGGGGAGGCCTGGGCCTCATACACAGGTGAGGGAGGCCCCCTGCACTGCTGGCCCCTCATCCCAGACAGGTGGCAATCCAGAGAGCTGGGGCCACAGCCAAGGTCCATAAGTGCTTGCTCTGGGAAGGGCAGAACCAGAAAGGGGACAAGAAGCTCTAGGCAGGGCCTAAGGCAGGAGGGGGAGAGGAGAAGAGGAAGGCGAGGTGGAGCCCAGAGGATGCCTTCTCCCGGTGCCCAGCCCGGCCTCACTCGGAGGTGATTCTTTCCCCAAGGACCTCTTGGAGCAGCGGCTCCCCATCCCCCTCCCCTTCTGCTGGCTCTGCAGGATGCTGATCAAGCGGATCCAAGCTGTGATTCCCAAGGTGAGGCATCCAGAAATACATGGAACTCCGCTCTGCAGGGCCTCCCCAGCCCCACCCTCCCTCACCCTTCCTCACACCCATCAAGAGAAGTAGGTCCTTGCCCCCTCCCAAGGGACCCCGGAGCTCAGGCTCAGGCCCCGTGGCTGCTGAACCCAGAGTTCATTCAACAATTGTAAAGCCCCCACTCTAAGCCAGGCATTGTGCCAGGTATCAAGGAACAAAAATGAACAAGACCCAAGTCCTGTCCTCTAGCAGCTCATCATCTGATAGCAAAGAATCCCAGTTGTAGATTCTGGTAGAATCTCCGTAGAAAAGGTGCTTTAATTTGTCAAAAGGAGAATTTCTGCACATGGATTCCCCATACCTGCCTACGCCAAACTTGGGAGTCTTCCACACCTGTAGTGCCCATCACCCAGGGGCTCCTTGGCCCAGGGCTGCTCTGCCTTGACATGGGGTACAAGGGAGCAAGGCCCTGCCCCCTCAGCTCTTCCCAGATGGGAGTCTGTGGGCCTCCTGGCATAGCGAGCTCACAGCAGCAGACAAGGTCCCCACCTCCCTGAGTTGGCACTGTGGTGGGAGAGGGTTTTTTCAGTGACGTTCAGAGCAGACAATTCAAACAGATGATGAGAGGAGGGGCTGAGCTGGTCGGTCAGGGAGAGTTTCTGGGGAAGTGGGGATTAAGAGGACAAGGCCCTGGCGGATGAAGAATCATGGTCAAGAATAGGCCTGGCAAACCCGAGGAATAGAGAGCCAGTGTGGCCGTGGCAGATGGGCCCCGGCAGAATGGTCAGAGAAGGGGACAGAGGGGCAGGCATGCCAGGCCATGCAGCAATATCTAAGCCAATTTAGGCAACACTGGGTTTTATTGTGAACGCATCCTGCAGTTCTAGAAGGATTTCCAGCAGGGGGACGCCGTGATCTGATTTGCGCTTTAGAAAGATGGCTCTCCTACAGCTTGGAGAACAGAATGGGCAGCTGGGAGGCAAGAATGAAAACAAGGAGATCATTAAGGAGATGGTTGTAGTCACCACAGTGAGGGAAGGTGGGTTTGCTGGGACTGGGTGATGGAAGGGGCCTGGGGAATGAGGATCTAGGATGGACGACAGGCTTGAGGAACAGGCTCCTTGGTGATGCCACCAGCTGAGATGCATACCCTTGAGAATATACAGGCTTGGCCAGAAAACGAAACATTCCTTAGCCATGAAGTCCAAGACGCCTCTGTGTCCTCCAAGAGATATTAAGCAGGCAGCTGATTACCCAAGTCTCAGGGGAAAGCCCTAGTCCAGAGACATCAATCTGAGGGCTGCAGGCCATGGACAAGATTTAAATCCGAGGGAAGGGGTAGTGACATCCAGGGACATGGTGTGGACAGGGTGAAGGAGGAAGCCTGAGGAGCAAGGGGAAATGCCAACACAAGACTGTGAGCAATAACGGGGAGGAGGGCAGAGGGCGTGATGTTACAGAAGCAAAGAGAGAAGGAAACATTTCAAGAAGGAGGGGCTGAGAGCTGCTGCAAGGTGGAGGCAGACATGACAGAGGCCCAAAGGGAGTGGGCCCCGGGAAGAATGGAGGGCAAGAAGTGGAATGGCAAATATCCATCATTCCTTCAAGAAGTTTCTCCAGGAGGGGTGCCTGGCTGACTCACTTGGTGGAGCATGTGACTCTTCATCTCGGAGCTGTGAGTTCAAGCCCCATGTTGAGGGTAGTGTTTACTTTAAAAACAACAACAACAACAAACAGTTTCTCCAGGAAGGGAGGCAGAGACAAGTGAGTCATGTTTGTGTGCCGATGAGACTGGCCAGCAGGTGGGAGAAGCAGTGAGATGGGTAGAGGATAATGCAGGGGTGAAGTACTTGAGAAGCTAGGGGCAGGGGTCCAGTGCACGACAGGCTGGCCTGTGACAGAGCAAGGACCACTCCTGTCACCCAAGTGGGGAGGTTGAGCTGAGTGTGGGTTCTGACACAAGCAGGTGTGAGTGTTTGGTGAAAGATATCCTTTTGGAGGGTAGGTCTCTGCATAGGCGCGCGAGGCACTGTGTCCCACTCCCAACTCCATCTTCCCGGCAAGGGGGGCAGTGGGGCCTCGAGCAGGGGTAGACCCAAGGCCAGCCTGTCACATGCAGGTTCTTTACGCATATTGATTGAATAAATAAAGGACAACGGAATGAGCCTGAGTGCTAGAGTACTCGTCACCTCTGCCTCCTTGCCCTTCAGGCTGAGTTTGGAATCACGGTAGTCTGGGGAAACTCCTTGCTTCCCCCCAGGGGCTCCTGAAACCTGGGACATGTTGGCTCCAGGAGCCACAAATCAGGGCTACTCCACCTGCAGGGAAACATAGCAAGCGCATGGTCTGCAGGAAGAAGACACAGGTCTAATTGCACCTCTGCCCCAGGCCACCACATGGCCTCGGAGATGCTCACCTGTCTGGGCTGGCCATGCTCCTTTCAGCAATTCCAGGGCCATTGGCCCCAGAGCCGGGTCTGCAGCCTGCTTCCCACACTCACTGAGTGACCCTGGCCAGGCCCCTTGGACTCTCCGATGCCCAGCGTGAGCCTTCTCCCTCCCAGAAGAGAACAGGGCAAAACCACTAGTGCCAGGCACGGAGTATAGATCGTGCCAGGGAAGGTCCCAGCCTGCCCTCTCTCCGCCCCCACCCCAGGGTGTGCTGGCCACGGCCGTGGGCCAGGTGTGTCACGTTGTACCCCTGGTGGTGGGTGGAATCTGCCAGTGCCTGGCTGAGCGCTACACCGTCCTGCTGCTGGACGCGCTGCTGGGCCGCACGCTGCCCCAGCTGGTCTGCGGCCTCGTCCTCCGCTGCTCCAACGAGGACGGCGTGGGCCCAGGTGAGCCTGCTGCCCCAGCCCCTCGCCCCGCCCGCTCTCCTCTTCCCCTGCCCCAGGCCTTGCTCGGCCCTCCCCCTCCCCAGTCTCCCTGCACGCACCAGGCAAGACAGGAAGTCCGCGGGCGGTCTTGACTGTTTGCTCTCTAGGCCTCACAGCTCTGGAGCCCCTGCCCGGAGAATGGCTGCCTGAAGAGTCCACGTGCCGCCTCTGCATGTTTGTAGCCAGCCAGGCAGGGAACAGCAGCGGGCCGGCCATGCTGCAGGCAATGAGCCAGGCCTGCCTCAGCTCCTGGCTGGACAGGCAAAAGGTGTGGGACGGGCACACGGGGGACTGGGGACCCTGGGCCTGCCCACAGTGGTGGGTGGAGCCCAGGAAAGCCTTTCCAGTCAGAGACTCACAGAGTGGTCTGACCGCTGCCCTCCAGGAGCTCAGACAGACGGACAGGACAGGGGCTAAAAAAAACCATGGAACAATAATTCAGGGCAAAACCTGCAAAGGTCACGAGTTGACTTTGGACAAAGGGCTTGGGCTCCAGAGGACCCGCAGGCCTCCCTCCTGGGCAAAGAGTGAGGCCCAGTTATCTGTGAGGAGATGAACACCACCAAGTCCCACTGGAGCGGGAGAGGGCCTGGCCTTCTCTCCAGGGTCCCCGCCCTGTCTTCGCCACATCCCTCCTCTCAGTGTGACTCACTGGGGACAAACCCACCTGTGGAGAGGGCTGGGCTTGATGGCCCTGGACACAGGACTCAGAGTCCGTGCAGTAAATTCCCTTCACAAAGTAAACTCCTGAGGGAAGCCTACTGACCACCTTCCCAGGAGGCAGGTTTCTATGTGGTTCTCCCCTGCTCAGGGATGTTTAGGGCTCCCCACCACCCACCAAAATCAGGTTGCCAAGACCAAAAGAGCTTTAAATTGGGGTGGGGGGGAGGGAGAGGTGGTGGCTAAGATTCAGCCCCCGTGCCTGAGTTTCAAGACCCTCCATCTCCAGTGCCTCTGGCTTCGCAACAGAAACCCTCCGTTTCGGCCCATGCCGGCTTGTTCACAGCCAGAGCTGCTCAGCAGAGGCTGACGGCCGGAACTCCACTGGGTCAGGAGGGAGCCCTGGGGTGATCCAGACAGGGGGAGAGGCCAGGACGGGAGAGTCTTGCGATGGGCCCGGTTCCACCCCACGCCTGTTTCTGTCTCCTTCCTCAGTGTGAGCAGTTTGTGGAGCAGCACACGGCCCAGCTACAGACCCTAGTGTCCGGGGGCAGGGACGCCCCCACCACCTGCCAGGTACGCTCACCTCCCAGCCGGTGCTGGGACTTTCATCAGCTCCCAGAGCCCCCACCCTCTCTCGTCCATGACCCTCAGAGGCCCTGCTCCTCTGGGCCCAGGGCAACTCCAGAAGTGCAGGCCCAGGACTGGGAGGTCCTCTCACGCTGCTTAACACAGAAAAGACAGTCTCAGGTGGGTCAAGAAAAAGCCACAAAAGAAGAGAAAACAAGACATATGAAAAGGACAGCTGTAAGGAGTGTGGTCTGATGCACATTACGGGATGGGGGCTGTTCACTGAGCAGCGTGTGCTTGGCAGGGGGTGCAGAGTGGGTGTTCTGGGGCAAGCACCCTACCTCCTCAGGCTCTAAACCCAGAAGGCCCATGGCTCAGGAGAGGCTCAAGAGGTCTACAAGGTCACACAAGAGCACCACCAGGTGGCAGGTGGAAAGTGCCCCTTCTGGCTGGAGCTTCCCGTCCCCCTCAGAACTGGGAATGGGGGATGGGGAGCAAGGCCTCAGGCCCTCATGACGTC
Source organism: Hyaena hyaena (assembly GCF_003009895.1). Classification (NCBI taxonomy): domain Eukaryota; kingdom Metazoa; phylum Chordata; class Mammalia; order Carnivora; family Hyaenidae; genus Hyaena; species Hyaena hyaena. Next base: position 39,746 of record NW_024081332.1, read on the forward strand.
CCTGTGGCAGATCCTGGGGGCGTGTGGGACCACGTTCAGTCCTCTCCAGTGCATCCGCATTCCTCACTTCTGAATGGAACTCAAAGCCATGCCAGGTGAGCCCAGCCTTTCCAGATGAGGGGAGGAAGAGATGGGTGGGTCCTGTACCCATCGGGACCGGGGGCCCCTGCTCCCCAAGCAGGAAGAGGTGCCCAGTGCTGCTGGTTGCCCCATCTTCCTCCTCACAGGCCACAGCTCGAGGCTCTTGAGGGTCCCTGACAACACCCACCTCAAGAATGGCCTCTCACTCCCTCTCCTCAGAATCCTTGCTGCCCCCGGTGTCAGGCCCAGCTCCCACCTCCCCTGCCCTGTCCCAGGCCCTCAGGGGGAGCTCAGTCACCCTCTGCACCCGCTGATCCTCCATATTTGATCTACCAAGCCCAATCTTTACGGAGGTTCAGGAGAAATCAGACTTCACTGCACAGAAATGTTGTCCCCTCCAATGCCAGGAACCCCACCATCATCAGACTCCTCCTTCCAGAGACACTTCTCTCTCCCTATCATTGTCCAAGTCAGAGGTAGCACCTTAGGAGGAAGGGGCGAGTCAGATGCAGCCTCTGTGACCAGGGGCCCCAGGGCAGGGAAACGACCCTGAGAGCGAGAGACATAGCAACTGTGGGCTTAAAGTGTCCCTGAGAACAAACCTGCCCACTTTGTCAATATGCTCAGTGCCAGCCCCTAACATTGGCCCCTAAATGGCCATTTATCCATTTGTTCATTCATTTTTTTTAAAAAATGTGGGTGCCTTTGGCCAGGCCACATTCTAGGGGCAAGGTCTACATCTGTGAAGAGAACGATGAACCCCATGCTTTCCTGGAGCTCACGCCCCAGGGTCCCACTCTCCCATCTGAGGGGGAAGCCCAGGCCTGCTCCTGAATCAGAAGCCCCTGTGGGAGGCGGTAGGGAGGGAGTGTCTGCCCCAACTCAGACCTATCCCACTGGGACCAGATTCATCTTTTCCCTCCACCCTGATGACAGCTGGGGGAGCCCCAGGGGCCAAGGAGCTGCCCAGGGAACAGAGTAGTCTCCTTTCCCCAGCTCCTGGGGCTCCCAGGACCAGGAAGGGCTGGGCCTTCCATCCTGTTGAGACAGGGAAAGCAATGGATTGACACAGGGGACCTGGGCTCTGGTCCCAACTCTGTCATCAACTAGCCACGGATCCCCAGCCAAGACACGTTGACCCCCACTCAGCAGCAAAAGGGGATCGAATAAGGTGGCCTCTAGGATTCTTGGGCTCTCACATGTGGTGAGGCTCCTCCTCAGGCTCCCTGCCCCCTGCCCACACTGAGAAGCACCCTTCACCTCCACGGTTACCTTCCTTTCCTCAGAAGGACATTAAGCTGGTGGACCACAAGCCTGCAGCTTGTAACGTCAGTCCTGTGTCAGTCTTACCTGTCCTATCTTTAACCACAGCCCAAACCAGTGCCACTTCCATCCTCTCTGGGTGTGAGGTGAAGCCAAGGCAGCGTCTTCTGAAGGAGGTCTGCAAGAGGGGGCTTCCGGCCTGGGAACTTCCGGCCAGGCTTCACACCGCACTGGAGCCCGCCCAGCTGGCCCCAGGGGCTGGATCCAGCGGAACCTGTCAGCTCCGCAGTCCCTCCCTGGCTCCCAGAGGACAACGGGGTAGAAGCAGGGGCCTGCCTCATTTGATCTCCATGTGCCCAAGATATCAGCTTTTACAATTATTTTGCTAATACTTTCACAAAATTCAAATTCAGAAGAATAAAAAATGGGAGCATAAAGTACCATAAAAGATGGCTAGATGAAGTCGAACTTTTAGTAAAAATCAGGAGATCGCTGAGTTGTTGAGAATGGACACTGCAGGCTTCAAGCATGGTGGGAAGCTGACAGGGCCAACTTTCATATTTGAAATGTTCTGCAGCTTACGAGCTGTCACTTTAAGATGTAAAAAGGGGTTTCTTTTTATCTTTTCGTAAGGTGAGCTTCCAGCTTTTGGTTGAAATTCCAGTGTGACTTCTGCTAGGATTTCTGTCCTCAAAGCTCAGTTGGGGTGCATGCTAAAAATCAGTTCCTCTGTACTACAATACCTGTAACAATACTAATAAAGTCTATTGCTTCGTACTAAAAGGAAAAAGACACAGTCATGTAAGATACTCCCCCGAGGGCAGGTGGACTGGGCACCTAGTCACTCTCCTCCTTGACACAGAAGTAGATGCCCACAGTGCCTCTCCCTCCTATAACGGCCTCCAGCCTGATCCCACTTCTTCTCCCAAAGAGTCCACTCACTGTGATGAGATGAGGTCATTAGGATACCAAAAACTCAAAATACACACAGAAAACAAAAAACTGATTAAATCTTTAATATTAAAGACCTAAGTGTTTGGAAGTAGCCTTTTATTTATATAAGAACTTTAGTCAGGTGTCCTGTTATGCAAGAAGAAATCCATGTTTATTATAGAAAACTCAGAAACTGCAGATCAGAAAGGAGTGGAAATCACCCACAATCCTCTCAGTCCCAGAAGAGGACTAGAGCAGGGTGTAGACAGGACATTTTCAATCCATTTCCCCCACATCTGTGCCATTCATGCTGCAGGGCAAAGCTTTCTATACAGTGTTCTCAGGGTAAGGATGTTGTGCATAAATCCCTGGCCTCTGACTTTGAACTCTTAAGTGGATTTTTGTAAAACTAAAGCAGACTATTGTCTTGGAAGCCATTATTCCAATTATAATTACAAGACTAAGATCCCTGAGAGAAGTGGGGTTCAAATTTTTTAAAAACTTGGCTGAGAAGATGATGAGACAAAGCATGAAGGAGGTGAGACATTGATAATTTACCACCAAAGGGGCACCTTGAGTGGCTCAGTTGATTAAGCGTCCAACTTCGGCTCAAGTCATGATCTCATGGTTCGTGGGTTCAACCTCATGTCAGGCTTTGCGCTGACAGTGCAGAGCCTGCTTGGGATTCTCTTTCTCTGCCCCTTCCCCTCTCTCTCTGTCTCTCAAAATAAATACATTTTTAAAAATAAATTAAATAATTCGTCACCAAAGCCAGCGTGGGAATGAGCTCCCGATGATGGAAGCAGAAGCGTCACTCAACAGGTCAGGAATTGAGCAGCTGGTGAAAAGAGAGAACATAGAAAGTGGCGACAGCCGAGACTTGGGGGGGTCCCTGAGACGCATCCCATATCCTGCACCCCCAGAGCAGGATGGGAGAGGAGAATTCCCAGGAGGTGTGGGCTCCTAAGAGCAGAGAGGACTTGTTCTTCACTTTCCAGGGTGTAGCGTGAGGAGAACGCAAGTCCTTTAGAGAAGCCTGCCTCCGACAGGACATTAGAAAGAGTGCAAAACACAGCCTTAAAAAGGGTCCTAGGCAGACAGGCCTGAGGAGTGCCTTGGAGGGTGCTGTCTGCATGACGCAGAAGAGCAACTACACTCCCATGGCCCAGGAGGCCATCCAATAAGCTCTGGACAAAATGGTGGGCCCACAAGAGCCCATGACTGGGGACAAAGCACTGACAGATTTTGTGGACCTTGAGAAGAGCAGGCACATGGAGAGGAGACCTAGAGGACCAGGGAGAGCACAGTCACCAACACCTCTCCTCATGATGAGGCACCTTGTAAATCATTCCCAGAGAAAAGAGAAGGAGGATCCAGTGGTTAGTAACCCAAGAGGGACTGACTATTAAATTAGAAGCTGAGTCACTTTAAAATGGAAATATTAGGGGCACCTGGGTGGCTCAGTCAGTTAAGCGTCCGACTTTCGCTTAGGTCATGATCTCGTGGTTCGTGGGTTCGAGCCCCACGTCAGAGTCTGTGCTGACAGCCAGCTCAGAGCCTGGAGCCTGCTTCGGATTCTGTGTCTCCCTCTCTCTCTGACCCTCCCCTGCTCACACTGTCTCTCTCTCTCAGAAATAAATAAAACATTAAAAATTTTAAAAATAAATAAATAAAATGGAAATATTATATTTGGGGGGCTTAAGAGCCAAAATGAGTTCAGTTATCAAGAAATAAAGACAGTTACTTTTATGTCCCCCTGATTAATGACTGAGATTTAAAATCTACAGCACAATCATTATAACATTTTACTGTAGGTTATTCCAAACTTTTCTCTGCACATACACAAAAATAGATAAAACAGATTTACAAAAATGGAAACATCCTATTCATGGTGCTTTGTAAATTGAACAACTGCTTTGTTCATTTAAAAATAATTTTTCCAGGGGCGCCTGCCTCAGTCAGTGTGATTCTTAATCTCAGAATTGTGAGTTTAAACCCCACTGGGTATAGAAATTACTTAAAAATAGGGGCGTCTAGGTGGCTCAGTTGGTTAAGCGTCCGACTTCGGCTCAGGTCATAATCTCATGGTTCATGGGTTCAAGCCCCACGTCGGGCTCTGTGCTGACAGCTAGCTCAGAGCTTGGAGCGTTTTTCAGATTCTGTGTCTCCCTCTCTCTCTGACCCTCCCCTGCTCATGCTATCTCTCTCAGAAATAAATAAAAACATTAAAAAAATTTTTTTAAAAAAGAAATTACTTAAAAATAACATCTTGATGTGTGCCTGGGTGGCTCCGTCAGTTAAGGGTCCAACTTTGGCTCAGATCATGATCTCACAGTTCATCAGTTGAATCCCTGTGTAAGGCTCTGTGCTGACAGCTCAGAGCCTGGAACCTGCTTCAGATTCTGTGTCTCCTACTCTCTGCCCCTCCCCCACTTGCTCTCTCTCTCTTTCTCTCAAAAATAAATTTAAAAAAACATTTAAATTTTTTAAATAAAATCTTTAAAAAATAATAAAAAATAAAATAAAAAAATAAAATAATCTTTCCAGGACAATAAATACAGTCATCTGTAATCACTGGTAACTGCCAAATGAAAATTTTTTTGGATACAAACTCTTTCCTTTTTTAAACAACTATTATCAACAATGTGGTGGAAAATAAAAATCCTGGCACTTACATCTTTATTTAATAATCTATTTTCTTGAAGTCAATTCCAAGACATGAAATTTTAGGGACAAAAACTATGCACATCTTTACTTTTAATATAGGCTCCGTTACCAAACTACCCCTCTGCACCTGCCGTACCAATTTCTATCCCAATAGCAAACACATGTCCTTTTCCACGCCCAGCAACACTAAGTAGTAGCAATCTTTCAAATCTTTGCTAATCCAGAATATGAAAATCTGGTTGTTCTAGTTTGCATTTCTTCAATTACTAAGTAAACATTTTTTACATGTTTATTGGCCATTTATATTTTACCTTTTGTGAAATGCCTATTCGGGGTTTCTGCCCAATTTCATGGGAATATTCTTTTTATTGTCTTACCAGTAAAAATATATCAGATATATCCATTTCTTTACTTCATGTTGCAAAATTTACCCTCATGGCAGCACTTTCTGCCTCTGGGTCCCGTCTCTGTGTTTTAATAAATTAAACAACTGTTTGCACCCCTCCCCACCCCTAAATATACCGTCATATGTCTTTTATATTTACGTTGTGTTTTCCACGTATCTATCTTTTCCTTTGTGATTTCTGGCTAAGAAAACATGAATTTCACTTCTTTCTCGAGTGTGGTTCAGACCAGCCAGAGGCTGAAGGCTCCAAAAGTGGAACCAAATGCGGAGATCACAGACAAAGAAACATGTGACCCCGGTTTAGACAGCAGTGGTGGAAGCAAGCCACGTGTCACCCACAAAGCCCCTGAAGCTTCTGCACACAGAACATGACAGTCAGCTCTGAGAGTGGGCCCCACCCTTTCAGGGAATAGTGTCTACTGTCAACCTCTTGGGTGGGTTTAAACAGATAAACTGTGTGAAAGGATACAGAGAACACAGACTTAGCTCTATATAATTTGCTCCGTGAACATTAACAACTAACTCTTAAGTGCTAAGCATTCCCCTAGGGCTGAGCACAAAACAGTTCCTGTCTGCCCTTTTGGAACTTAAGAGTCTAGTTGAGAAGACAGACATTAATCACAGAATCACAGTGGGGAAAAATGAATACCTCAGGCGTGATACATGCTGTCATGAGAGATATACATGGTGCTGAGGATGTATGAGAAGTCAGAGGTGAAGGAATAGCAAGTTAAAAGGGAAGGAGCATCCTTAGCAGAGGAAGCAGATAGCATAAAGACCTGCATCTTGTGGCACATCATCTGAGTGATGGAATGAATGACAGTGAGTCTGGGATCAAGGACCAGAAGAAACTTCCCACATGAGGCTGAGAGGCTAAGGGCTTCCATCTTTATCCTAAGAGCCAATAAAATGTCTTCAGTGGGAGATCAGGGTAAGGGGGAGAAATACTTGGTTAGGTGTGTGCTTTAAAGGACTGGTCCGGCCAAATTGTGAATGAATTGGAGGAAGGGGACAAGGGAATGGGGTGAGACCTGTTAGGAGACGACTGTAAACAGAAACTAGCAAGAGCATAGACTAGAATGACAGTAGCAGAGGGCCTGTGCAGGAGTCACACAGATCAGATGAGGACTCGAAGTGAAGCTACTGTCCCAGATATAGCATCTTTATTGACACAGCAGTGCCCCTGGCCCTTGCCATGCTGCTTTAGCTCCTTTTTCTCCATACCAACTTATAAAGATCACCAGAAATAGTTTGCTTTTACCTGGTAAGGCCAACAGCACACCTTTACAGTGCTGCCTCAGGACAATGTCCATGCTCCTGCTCTACCATAACACCATTCACAGACCTCGTGATCGCCTTGACATTCCACAAAACATCACACTAGTGTACTATACTACTGACATTATGATGATGCTATTTGAAGAGCAGGAAATGACAAGTATTTTTTTTTAAGTTTATTTATTTATTTTGAGAGACAGAGACAGTGTGACTGGGGGAGGAACCAAGAGAGAGGGAGAGAGAGAGAATCCCAAGCAGGCTCCACGCTGCCAGCTGCAGAGCCCAACGTGGGGCTCAAACCCACAAGCCATGAGATCGTGGCCTGAGCTGAAACCAAGAGTCAGACACTTAACCAACTGAGCCACTCAGATGCCCCAAGTACTTTAGGTATTTTGGTAAGACATAAGCCAACAAGAGAGTGAGATTTAACCCTAAAACAGTTCAAGGGTCTGCCACTTCAGAGGAGTTTCTGGGGGTCTACAGTGTGGTCTAGAGTATAACAAAGTATCCCCTCCTCTGTGAAAGACAGGCTGCTGCACTTCATGGCACCTGCCACCACATCCTACACATCTTCACCTGCTTGGGCAGGTCCAAAGAAAAAGGGCCAGTGTTTGGCAGGGCTTTTTTTTTTTTTTTTTTTTTTTTTGCTTCTGGAGACAACATATACCACATTTGAGTGCCAACAGAGGCTTACACATGGGCTCGACAACACAGACTTCCCCCTCCCCGCCCCGCCCCAGCATGAGCAGTATTCCTGCTGAATATCTAATTTGCCAACTGCAGGAATTAACAGTGGATCTTCAGTAGGCACTATTCCTCGTGGGCAACAGCCAGCTCCCTGGTGCAGGCCAATTACTCCTTCTGTTATAGAGGGAGAGATCTGTTCGTGTCCTCAGAGGAATAGAAACATCTTCTGGATATGGATTTGCCTTCCCTGCCCATGTTTCTGGCAGCAACACCATCCCATGGATTCTCAGAATGCCTCATCAACCATATTGGCATTTCATGCAGCAACTGGTGCAGGAACTCTTTTCACAGCAAAGGACGTGCAGCAATGGGCTCGTGTCCATAGATCTAACTGGTCTTAACCCATACACCAGCATGTGGAAGGAGCTAGCCTCACTGAAAGGTAGAATGGCTTACTGAAAACCCAGCTCCAATGCCAGCCAGTGCTCATTTTATAGGATGCAGTACATGCTTTGACTGGGAGAACATTATATGATGCTCTCTCCCCCATCACCAAAATACTGGGTCTAAAAAATGAGTGGATGTTGCTGTGACTCCTCTATTACACCTAATAACCTTGCAAGACTTTTGCTTCTGTCCCAGCAACTTTAAGCTTTGCTGGTTTAGAGATCTTCATTCCCAAGGGAGAAATGCTTCCACCAGAGAAAACAATAATGGTTCCACTCAGAAGACCAGATTATCATGTGGACATTTGGGGCTCCTTATGCTACTAACGCAATGGTGCGGGCTCGGAGGGGGAAAGTGTAATCTACTTGTCAGAATGAGTGATCCTGATTACCAAGATAAAATTGGGTTGCTCTTACAAAATGCAGACAATATGGACTATGTCCAGTAGTAAAGGTTAATGGAAACCTACAGCAGCCCAAAGGGGGTGGGGGACAGGATGATTAAAGAGTCAGGTCCTTAGGCACTGAAGCTCTGAGTCCCCCTGCCAGGTAGAGAACTCCCAACCAGCTCAGGCTCGGGCTGAGGGCAGACTAGACTCAGAAGGGGGAGTGGAAGAAGTATGAGTATCAATTGCAGCCTTTGCCCTGTTACAGAAACACTGACTGTAACTTTCTTTTCTAGTTGCTCGCTATATACACATGATAATTTGTAGATGGAAATCATTTTTTCTCTCTTCTTTCCACTTTCATTTTATAAGTCACTTGTTGGAAATTAACTTCACAACTTAGTCTTTAAGTAATGGAATATTCAGTGGGACTATGACTGCATTGGAAGAGTAATCAATATAGTCATCAGTGGACACAGGACTCTTAGGGCATCTCACTTTGGGAAAGGTTGATGTAGGAGTGTAAATGGAAGCTGAGTCAGTGAGGGATGGACTGTTCCTATTACCAGTTTAGTGCCTCTTAACTCCAAAGTCACTGTTTTCGCCTGCTCTGTGAAGGTAAATTCAAGCCCTTTCAATTTTTCCTTGCCAGCTGCCATCGATGCTTTGTCCATTGGGTGCTGGAGCCACACCACAGGAACACAGGGCTCTGCGTCCAGTGCACTCCAGCAGCAGGCTCCCACGGCGCTCGAGGTCTCTGGTGCCTGGCTGCCTGCGGGTACACAGCAGCTTCGCCTGCCACTCCTCTCCTCCTCAAGCGGTTTGGGAGAGTTGTGGGGTCACGCCTCCCCATAAACACACTAGAGAGCTCTGACAGGTTCCAGCGGTCAGACCTTCAGCAAGGTCGAGATCTCAGCCTCAGACACCACATCAGCCCCAGGTAGTAGCTGTTCCTTATACCTGCTCTTCCTACATTCTTCAGAGTTCTCTTGTTACCAGCCAATCCCTCGTTACTCCAATCCCTGGTTATTGTTAATAATTCTTGAAATTAAGCTTTCCCTGATCAAGTTACTGTGTGGTTTCTCTCTTCTAACTGGACCTGGACTAAGCTGCCACTAGCTTAGACTAGACAGTGGAAGCTGGTGAAAGGAGGGAGACTCAAGAGACACAAAATAAAATCGACAGGACTTAGACAAGGAAGTGGGGGCAGCGGGAGGAGGACTCCGGCATAAATTTCTAGCTTATATAATTGAATGAAGGTGAATCATCCTCCAGGCTGTTCCTCATCAATGACTGAGCATGAAGAAAGCCTTCTCTGAACCATTCTTCTGACCAGCACTCTGCTCTGGCTCCCCACTGTCCTGGCTGAGGCTTTCTCAGAACTGCACTGCAGTAAGATGCTCTCCCAACCTTCCTTCCTTCCTTCCCTCCCCCTCACACACCCCTGCACTGCAGGCTGGAACTACCCACCTCTGGACTTCTAGTAAGGCAAAATAATTTATTGCTTTTAGTCCAATATTTTGTTACCTAGAGACAATGCATCCCAAATGACAAAGCACTTACAAGATGATAAATAGCCTAAGGGAAGGATATAAAACAAGAGGCTGGTTTAAAAACAGGAAAACATTTAATTCACTCTGAAAAACACATCAAGAACCATGGGAAAAATACCTATGATGGAAGAAGGACGTTACTGGCTTCATGCTCTTATTCCTAGAATCCTGAGGCTCTGGTGTTTAGAAGATATTCATCTTGTCCTTCAGATACTCCCAGATACCCAGAAATAAATTACACACATCTGTAAAAAGAGTCCTGGCTTGCTGAAGCTAGAGGGGAGCTAGACAGAAAGGAGAAGGGAGCATCAATCTATAATCAATTGATCAAAGAACAGCTGGGTGACAGTGCAAAGCCATCCCCGGTGGGTGGGGCCTTCTGGCACTCTGGTGAGAACCAGAACCCACAAAACGGGTTGGTCCAGGAAATGTGCCAGTCAGCCTATGTTCAGCGATAGCTTTGATATTACTACATCTTCAGTCAAAGCCCCAGGGAGCAAAGCCCAAAACTCCTTCAAGCCCCCTGCTGGTTGGTTTCATCGTTATCTCGCCTCTTCCAAATCTGTAAGAAATGAATACAACAGACATGTAGGAGGTGGTACTCAATCCACACATACTTATCAAGTACCTACTCTACCCTAAGCAATGGCCAGCCTGTCCCTCCAATCCATATCTCTATGTCCCCTGAAACTAACTCATAATAATCTTTCAGAAAATTCCCTTTTGCCTTTCTCCTTACTTTCCATCCCAAACTCGCTTTCTAAAAATGACCTCATAATTAAGCCTGTAACTGCAGACAAGTCACTAAAGAAAGAGTTCTCTCTAGAATGAGAAGTGTCTCCCTTCTTTTTTATAAGGCTATCACTTTTTCTTAGTCTCAGTCTTCCTTCTTTGCCAGGTACCAGGACAGTTATAAGGAGAAGCAGACACAGTCTGCTCCATGAGCTCTCAATCCAACCGAGGAGACAGTTAAAGTAACGTTGATGCTTTAATAAAGACATGCAGAAAGCACGTGGTGGGTTCACGAAGAGTGCTAACGTGCCTTAGGATGCTGGGGAAATCTTGAGAGCTGACTGCTAGTTGGTGTCCTGATGATTCTAAGCTCTTCCTCCTTCAAACCAGACCATACACCTCTATAAAACCAACGAGCCGCACATATAACCTCCCTGCTCATCCGTAAATCTTCTAAGATTCCCTGCCCTTCTCTTTTCTGACAATCACTCCTGGGCTCTCAGGGCCATCTGATCTTGGCCCCACCTCACTCCTCAGGGTATCCCAACAGGTACCCAGTCTAATGAAGGCTTTAACTCAATTCCACTTCCTGCCTCGACCGACATCAATCATCTCACTGGCTCCACACTCTGTTCCTGTTCAATGCTCACCAAGTTTGTGGCCAACCCACCTGAATGTAAGCCTCTGACAGCGTGATCATCTGGGGAAGGATGTCAGTCACCTGGAGGTCTTGTAATTCATACCATTTGCCTGTCCCCTGCAAAAAGTATGAGGTGATGGGTTAGTCTGCTCCCTAAAACCAAAAGGTGAAGATGGCAAAGACTGCAACAAAAAATGAGAAAAATCAGAAGAATAGCCACTAGACCATCACTCAGCAAGAGTCATAATTAAGAGGGTAAATGACTTCTGTTGACATCATTCAATTTAAAGAGTTTTTGGCGTGCTGATCTTGGCAAACTCAATCCCTGCCTAGGATTCCTTAAAGTACAGTGGAGTCTCCCAATGCTTTTAAGAATTTAGATGGGCAATAAGGAGACCAAAGAGGAAGCGCTCTACTCCTCACCTAAGGTGACACCTTGCTGCCCATAACTCTCAGACTAGACACAGCAGGAGCAGTGTTAAGAAAACTTAAAAGTAGACATTCCCACCCCCCATGCCAGAGAACACAGCAACAGCCAAAAAAAGTGCCCTTCATGGACACTGGTCACAATTCTAACCTATTTCCTTTGGACTATAAAACCAGTGCTGCAAATACAACAAAATCTACCTTACTGCACGCTGCCATAAACAAGGGGGAAAAGAGGTTACTGGATTATAGCAGAGGCAATTCTGGAAGCTCACCTGCCTCATCCATCCAAACGTCAAAGAAATGCCAAAGACAAATACTACAGACTATAGATATTCCAGATAGTCAATAGTTTAGAATATAGAAAACATAACAAAAGCTCAAGATCACATAATCAAGTCCCCACTCCTGTTTCAAGGAGTGGTTAAGAACATGGTGAAACTAATTATCTGGGTTAAGCATCCAAGTTCAGCTCAAGTCATGATCTCACAGTTTGTGGGTTCAAGCCCTGCATCAGGCTCTGTGCTGACAGAGCCTGGTGTCTGCTTTGGATTCTGTGTCTCCCTCTCTCTCTGCCCCTCCGCTACTCACGCTCTGTCTCTGTCCCTTAAAAAAATGAATAAACATTAAAAAAAATTTTTTTAAATAAATACTAAAAAAAAAGAGAGAGAGAAAAGAATAGTACCATATAACACCATTACAGGTGTGTTTTAAAAGTACAAATGAGATGAACATACATTTAGCACTTGGCACACTTCCTAGTGCACAGTAAAATGCTTGACAAGCAGAGCTAGTTATTATTAAACCCACAGTCCCAGATGATTCATCAAATTAAAACAATCTGTGTTAATAACCTGTGTGATACCAAATATATCTTAAGTACATTATTCATTCATTTGCAGTTTGAGACAAATTCAAAAAAGTATTTTTAGCTGAAAGGGAGCCTTTAGACCAGTGCTTCATAAACTTCAATTACATACCAAAAGTCTTGTTAAAATGTGGATTCTGATTCAATAGGTTTGGGTGGAGCCTAAGATTCCACATTTCTAGTGAGGTCTCATAGATGTCAATGCTGCTAGATCAAGGATTCATTCTACTTCAGGTGGTAAGGCTCTAGTCTAGGACAGTGGTGTTCAATCTTGGCTTACAATGGTATCTCCTGTATAACATTAAACATCATGATGCCTGGCTCCTGATAATCTAATGCAGTCTGACTGACTGACATTTTGAGCCAGATAATTAATTGTTACGGGGCTGCCGGTGCACTGTAGGACATTTAGCAGCATCCCTGGCCTCTATTCCAGGTGAAAACAGGCACAAATTCCACTGTTCTAATGTAACTGGCCTGGAGTGGCCCAGGCATCAGGATTTTAAAATCTCCCTAGGTGAGTCTAATGCGCAGCCACAATTGAGAACCACTGCCTGAAACTAACCACTGACAGTGCTATTACTTGCAGAATAGCACTGCCAATAGCCTTGCCAAAGTCAAGGCCAAGACAGGACACACTGAAGAGAGCTGTCCACTGAAATATCAAAGGAACCACCACCATTTTTACGACTCACATGATGAAGCACATGGATCCGGTAGGAGCCCTCAGAGGGCTTGCCGTCATGTACGATGTTGGCGATGAGGTCGTACGTGGTATTTTTGTGTACTGCTTGTACTTCTTCAGACAAGTATTCTCTCAGATCCACATTTCTGGTGACGATGAAAATAAAGCCCAACAATCAGACAAAGCCTACAGAAGCCAGCTGTCCCAACCAGGCGGCTGCAGAGCTACTAGACCCTAAAGGACCTGGAACAAGACAGGCTTACAGAGCCACGGAAGCCCACGTTGGGTAAATTCACTTATGTGGCCACAAAAATGAGTCAAACTAGAAAGACTGGCTCTACAGGGAAAGTACATTTTAGAAGCACATCTAACTACTAACACCGCACAGCCTAGAGTCCTTCAGATTAGAACTGGAATGAGGGCTCTACCCTTCAGAGCCATGTGCGCGTTTAAGCAGGTTACACAACCAAAGGCTCTTGTGCGATATGAGAATGAGCATCACCATCTCCTTTGAGGCAGCAAGATGAAGGGAGATGACAAGTCTAACACGTCACCCTCTGCCCCCTCCAGGAACCCCACAGCCACAGTGTTTGGGGATGCCCGGTCCCTAGCGTCTGGCTGTGGAGGGCCTGACATTACGATTCTATGAGTTGCCACTGTACATGATCATTTTAACTGTTTCAGTATGGCAAACCAGGCAGACCAGTAGCTTCAGCACAAAAGGGGAATTTACTCAAGGTGTTCAGACTGGGATATGCAGCTAAAACCAAGCCCTAGAGAAGCAGCAAGATCCAAGGGAGCCACTTCCCCTCTCTTCTGCTTCTGACATCAGCTTTGTTCTTCCCTTCCTTTGACAGCCCAGCTTTCTCTTCTTTATGTGGCCCACCGTGGCTACTCCACAGCTTCCTGATTTCCAGTTCTGGTTGCTGAAAGAAACTACTGACTATGTTCTTTCAATGGGACTCAGAAATATCAATTTTATTTTTAATATCTCAACATTCACTTTCAAATATAGAGAAACATTCTTGAATCTGGAATAAAATCTCCCTTTGTGTTTTACTTGTTGGATTCTATCCATTGGCTGACATATAAACATATCAGTTATCCCAGAGTAAAGTGCTATGATAAATGTTAACTATGAAGATGCAACAAAGACAGTTGTGAAGAACATCCCAAGAGTTAAACAGGGAAACAGAGTGACAGTGAACATGAGTAAGAGAAAATGTATCATGCTTCTAATCTCTGTAGAATGGATATGGTACTGTCCGAGGTACCACCACTCAAAACATGATCTACAATAGCATCATCTCTGAAGGATCTATAAGAAATGATAACAAGTGGTCATATCTATGGTCACTTCCAGATGTGTATCTCCCTTTGAATTTTAGACTGTGAATATATTACCTATCCAAAAATACAAAACCTTTTCCATATAAACCATGTGTTAATAAACAAACATGCAACTTGGCTCTAATAGTATTACATAGCTTTCTGCACTCGAGTGATAGCTATTTATTTCCACAGACAGTATGCCATACAGATTGCAACATTTATTGTTAAAAGAATTTAATTTTTTCTTTTTTACTGTTTATTTTTGAGAGAGAAAGAGACAGAGAAAGACTGAGCACAAGTTGGGGAGGGGTGGAAAGCGAGGGAAACACAAAATCTAAAGCAGGCTCTGTCAGCACAGAGCCCAACACAGGGCTTGAACTCACGAACGGTTAAGATCCTGACCTGAGCCAAAGTCGGACACTCAACTGACTGAGCCACCCAGGTGCTCCTACTGTCAAAGACAATTCAGATATGAGTCCCAAGAAATCCATATGAGCCCCAGAGAGCCAGAATACCTACTGGCTGCTAAGAGCTGTCTTTCCATGCTAGCTTCTCCTCAGCTTTAACAACAGCTGTCCACACTTGTTTGTCTGAACGAGTCCTAGAGAAATCCTCAGGGGTATTAATACTCAAGTTCTCATAACTGAACCTACACTGTTGAAGTGGCAAAAATAAGCGAATACATGTTAAATCATTTTGTTTTAGATTAGCCAGAGGAGCATACCACATTCATCTCCCAATCAGAAACAGCCCAATTTAGAGAACACCTCATTAGCTGGAAGTGCAACTTTAAACCTTGGAAGTGCTCCCAAAACCCCTATCTCCAAATGAGCAGAAGGCATCCAATCACTGCAAGTCTGACTGATCTCTGGTAATAAAAAGATGTGTAATGAATAAAACACAAAAGAAAAATTAGGTATGGAAAGGGTCCTTTTCTCAATCCCTATCAAACTTAACACCAGCATTCTTCACAGAGCTAGAAGGAACAATATTAAAATTTGTATGGATCCAGAAAAGACCCTGAATAGTCAAAGCAGTCCTGAAAAAGAAAACCAAAGCTGGAGGCATCACAGTTCCAGACATCAAGCTGTATTATAATGCTGTGATCATCAAGACAGTATGGTACTGGTGCAAAAACAGACACTCAGATCAATGGAACAGAATAGAGAACCCAGAAATGGATCCACAAATGTATGGCCAACTAGTCTTTGACAAAGCAGGGAAGAATATCCAATGGAAAAAAGTCTCTTCAGCAAATGGTGTTGGGAAAACTGGACAGTGACATGCAGAAGAACGAACCTGGACCACTTTCTTACACCATACGCAAAAAATAAATTCAAAGTGGATGAAAGACCTAAACATAAGACAGAAGCCATCAAAACCTCAGAGAAGAAAACAGGCAACAACTTTGACCTCAGCCACAGCAACTTCTTACCATACCTGTCTCCAAAGACAAGGGAAACAAAAGCCAAAACTGAACTACTGGGACCTCATGAAGACAAAGAGCTTCAGCACAGCAAAGGAAACAATCAGCAAAACTAAAAGGCAACCGACAGAATGGGAGAAGATATTTGCAAACGACATATCAAATAAAGGTAGTTAGTTTCTTTTATATTGCATGGGGTGTTTATTTGGCTACCAGTTGGCATTTAGGTTTTTGGTAACTGACTTCAGTAGTTGGTCCTTTGGAAAGCCTACTTGGAGAAGTTGAGAAAAAGGTAACTTCTTAACTAGTTACCCTTTTGGAGACTAATTCTGGAAACCTGCACTTTAAGTACTTCATGCACTGTAATTACTTGTAGAGTAATACAATTTCAGATTAGCCAGTCTCTACTTCTTGAAAAGGACCCTTTTCTTTTTTTGTTATTTAATTATTTTTAAAAATTTTATCCAAGGTTGTTAACATATAGTGTAATAATGATTTCAGGAATAGAATTTAGTGATTTATCACTTACATATAACACCCAGTGCTCATCCCAACAAGGGTCTTCTTCCTTAATGGACATCTCTGTGGTGACTGAGTTGGAGCCATTATCAATACACAGTCCTCCTTCCCCAGGACTGCCCTGGAGTCAAGAGCACGCCCTCCTACCAGGAACACACTGTACTGTTACAATTCACAAGAGTCCAGTTCTGAAAGAAATCCCCAATACATGGGCTATCAAAGGAAGACTCTGTGGTCCCACTCAGGGTGGCAGAGAGTTGGCTTTCAGGGCCCCCAATTTCATGCTATTTGTCACAGACAAGATGCTAGTGAAAAACAGGAAGAAGAGTACAGGAAAAGCGAGTAAGAGATTCCCCTGTAGTGCTAACTACAAAGGTTTTCTCTCCTCACCCCCTCAACTGTTCTCAGATTCTTGGTGATCATGGACCCAGGAAAAATAAAATGTTACACTTGGAAGGACCCCTAGGGCTCTCATTTTATCCATGTGAGACTACATCCAGAAAATACGCAAATGACCTGTCCAAAGTCACACAGCTAGGACGGCACAGAACTCGGCCTCTTTAACTTCAGATACTATCCTCTTAAACATTACAAATAATTAAGAACTAGAACTTTTTTTTTTAAGTTTTTTACCTTACTTCTTTAAGTAATCTCTACACCCAACAAGAAACTCAAACTTACAACCCCAAGATCAAGAGTGGCATACTCCACAAACTGAGCCAGCCAGGGACCCCATGGAACCATTTTCAAAAGTGAAAATTGGCTCCCAAATTACTTTGTGCAGGTTTAAAAACAACAACCGGAATGAGCTACACATCAAGTTAATCCTATCATATACCCACCTAAATCCTTCTCAATAAGAGAGTGCCTTAGGGCTCCACTCTTCCCTTACCTAAATGCCAGCACACAGAGACCCACCCTTCCTCCTGCTAGCCTGACCACCAGGTCTCTCCATGTTCTCAGAAATACCTTCTTTAGAGTATGAAAACAAGGTCTCTTGAGAACTGAAAACCAAGGATCTTGCATATTTCTGAGTTAGAAAGTAGCAAATCAAAAGCTTTTGGTACAACTCCTCCCAGTTTGCATTAAAATACTCATAAATGTTCATAAAGAGACAACTGCACAGTAAAATAACACTATACATCAAAATTTCTCTTTCTCACCAATAAGGAGAAATTAAACATAATTCAGATTTTACCTTCTGGGGAAAAAATAAGATAGAAAGACCCCAAGATGGCAAGACAAATCTGGAACCACTGTCTATGCCTAACCACAGTATGCAAGGAGATGCAATGAGCAGCAAATAGATGGACAGGCTCGGGGTCATCTTTGAAGCCAGGCAGAATCCTACCTGTCCTGCCCTGCTCTCACCCAGTTTTCCCTACACTGAAAGACTACATTTCCCAGCAAGCAACAGGCAAGAAGGTAAAAGGAGGACTGCCTCTAAGGACACATCTATCCCTGAGGTCCCTGAAATATTTGTATACTTCCAACAAGAACTCTTAACTTACATAGTGTATGTAGGCTCTGTTCCCAGCAATCTTTAAGTAAGACAGTCCAAAATTAATAATGGTATAAAAATATGAAGAATTCAGGCTCACTCCCTGCAAGAGTAAGAAGCAGGGAAATACTCACGTAATAGGGAAGTTGACAATAGTTGGATTCTTCTCCACAAAGAAATTGTTCTTAGTGAATCTCTTAATACAAAAGATTAGATACGGAGGCAGCTTGGTGAGCTGGAAGCGCTTTAGAAAGTTTTCCTTGTAGGTCTTATATTCCTAGAGAAAGAGGAAAAGAAATTATCAAATTAGTGTTGGAGTATAAGGACAGGAGTTTTGTTTCGGTTTGGATTTTTAAATATAATTCCACCTTACACTTAAGAATTCTGAAGCCACCTGATCACAGAAGCCCTCCAAAGTCTTAGGAAGAGTAACATGGCTAAGACTGCCTACAATACAAGTGTGGGCCATGTTTAAGCCAGCGCATGAGCATAGTGCTGAATTCTACCCAGAACAATATGGGTATTCCTTTCTACAAGGAAAACAAAAATGTCAAATGAAAAAGAGGATCTGTTAAGAGCTACAGAATTAAAACCAGGAGAGCCTCATTTAATTCACAGTAAGAACTTGCTGATTATTCATTAGAGGCAAAGAGCCATGGAACAAGTGCTTCTGAAGCAGTGAGCAGCCCCTTCATCAATAAGGATATTCCAGCAGATGGAAGAACTGAAACTACAAGTCTTAGAAGAAAACATAAGGGTAAATTTTCATGACCTATGATTTGACAACGGATTCTTACATATGAAAACAAAATCACACACTTCAAAAGAACACCTAGACAGTATTTCATCAAAACTTGAAACTTCTGTGCTTCAAATGATACTATCAAGACGGTGAAAATGCAATCTATCTAAGAAAATGTTTGTAAAATCAGACATGTGATAAGGGTCAGTATCTAGATTATATAAAGCATTCTTACAACTCAATAAAAGATTTTTTAACCCGATTAAAAAATGTACAAAGGACTTGAATAGACATTTCTCCAAAGATGATATACAAATGTCCAAAGAGCATATAAAAAGATGCTAACATTAGTCATCATTTACTGATGACTAATATAATACAAAGTGTTATATTTCACGAGTGTGAAATATATACACAAGTGTTATAAATTCACAAGTGTTGGTGAAGATGTAGACACACTGGAGCCCTCACATAGTGCTGATGGGAATACAACATGGTGCAGCCGCTCTGGAGAATAGTCTGGCAGTTCCACAAATGGCTAAACATAAGAGTTACCATATAGCCCAGCAATTCCACTTCTTCATTACCACTCTAAAGAAATGAAAATATGTTCACAGAACAACCTATATAGACTGATATTTATGGCAGCACTATTCATAGTAGCCAAAAGGTAGAAACAATCCCAAATACCCATCAACTGATGAATGGATAAACAAAATAAGGTATATTCACACAATGGGACATAATTTGGCCACAAAAAGAAATGAAATAGCAATACATGCTACAACACAGATGAACCCTGAAAGCATCATGCTAAGTGGAAGAAGTAAATGATGGAAGACCACATGTTACAAGAATTCCATTACAGGACATGTCCAGAATGGCAAATCCATAGAGACAGAAAGTACATTAGTAGTTGCCTATGGCTGGGGGAGATGAGGAGGGTGCGACAGGAATCAAAGAGTAATGAAAACACTAATGAGGATAATGTTCTACAACTAATTGTGGTGGTGGTAGCACATGTCTATGGATATAGTAAAACCCAGTGAATTATTAAAACTTTAAATGGGTTAAATGTATAGTGTATGAGTTATGTCTCAATAAAGCTGTTATTTTTTTAAAAATCAAGTTCCCTTGTCACATGACACATAACCTGAGAGCATTGGAGAAATAAGCTTTCCATCTCCAGTACACACACCATAGCTACACACCTTTCAGGTACATCATCTAAGCTTATAAACACTACTGGAAAAAATGTCAAATGTCTGTTTTGTTGGTATCAAGTAACCTCTGTGTGGTTGAAATAAAATACTGTATTAAAAGCAAAAAAAAAATTTTAATCAGGTAAATGCTAACAGATTTCACTGCCCACATCTGAATCTATGATCAAGTTGACATCAGAAACCACTCTTTTCAGGAGGGAAAGAAACAAACCACAAGAGCCTCTTCATGATAGAGAACAAACTGAGGGGTGACAGAGGGAGGTGGGTAGGGGATGGACTAGATGGGTGACAGATATTGAGGGCACTCATGATGAACACTGGGTGTTATATGTAAGTGATGAATCACTGACACCAATATAGTACTGTATATTAACTAACTAAACTTTAAAATAAATGACTAAATAGCAGTCTTTTTAATCACCTCTCAGGCTAGTAAAGAATTTAACACCTAAATGATGTCATGGCCTAACTTACAAAGGATTCTCAGGAATTCCTGAGAAAACCTGGGGAAAGAATTTCACCATGGACATCAGTACCACATTCATATACCAAGGAACAATTTGGCTTTAACTACAGGTTACATTGTAATAGGACCGTTAATCAATTTTATTGGTGTCAAAGTTTTGTTTGTATACCTTATAAGTTTATTAAATTTCATACTTGCTTATACCAACATTTACATGTATACTAAGGTAATATTACAGTAAGAATAAATTTAATCACACTGGTATGTTAACTAACTTGGATATAAAAAAAAAATAAGCAGAAAAAAATTTGTAAGTATGTATTAAATATGGTATCACCATAAAAAAAATAAAGGTATTAATGATAACTACGCTGCAAAAAAAAAGAACACATTTAAATCAATACATTTAAATACATTTAAATCTTAATATTACTTAAATTTGAACAAACAATAAGAGGGACCAAGTGGCATGGCTTAAGAAGTCAGATGAAAACCTCTTGGGGCACCTGAGTGGCTCAGTTGGTTAAGCGTCTGACTTCGGCTCAGGTTATTATCTCTCGGTTCGTGGGTTTGAGCCCTGCGACGAGCTCTGTGCTGACAGCTAGCTCAGAGCCTAGAGCCTGTCTTCGGATTCTGTGTCTCCCTCTCTCTCTAGCCCTCCCCTGCTCACGCTGTCTCTCTCTCTCTCTTTCTCAAAAATAAATTAAAAAAAAAAAACATTAAAAAAAAAAGTTGTCAGATGAAAAATCTGAGTTTAGATTCCCGGTTCTGTCACTTAAAACCATAAAATAAAGAAAATGGGCTACACAAACCCTAAGGTTTCTCTTTCACCCTCCCAAAATGAGTCTCTAAAAGACAGCATTAGACATCTTACCAATTTGTGCATGTGCGTGCACACGTGTGCGTGTGTGTGTGTGTGTAAAAGAGAGACATGGGCAGCTGCCACTGTACATGGATATCCAGGGCTTGTTTTGCCTACTAAACTTGCTAACAGTACGTGACAATGGACCTGGATACTGGATGGAAACAGTGATGGAGGTTAGTGGAAGAGTGTTTGAGAGTCTTAGGGTGGCTGCCTAGCTCACAATTCTGCCTTTTCAAGGAAAGGCCTATTCACAGGGTCCCTGAACAGAAAGGACTCCTGATTCAAATGGGCCTTTCAACCCCTAGGAAACCTAAAGCAGAGTAGCAGAGGCTGGGCCTTGGAGTGACTGAAATAAGGGAACGGCAGCCTGTGCAAGAAACAATCAACAGACCCGTCACTTCTGAGAAGCCTCTCACCCTACTTCCATCCTTCCCAAGTCTTGCTCAGTTCAAGTCTCCCTAAGACCCTAAAGAGATGCCTTCCAATAAAGCTCCTCTTTTAGTTTAGTGAGTTTTTTGTTGTTATTTAATATCTGAAAACAAATGAACCTTAGTTAATGAAGAGAAAGAGCAGAAAGGGCTTGGAATGAGACATCAAAATTCTCTCAGTAAAGAACAGAAAGGATTACATTTGTCTAAGACAAAGAGGGGAATTAAACCAAGAAACAGTTAACTCAGTAAATAAAAAGACACTTTTAACTTAATAAAAAGTAATATGACAATGAGAACAAATTATTTCATTTGTTTATATTTTAGCTATATTTTTTTCCACTTTAATATTGACACTACATTTTTTAAAAGATTTTAAAAACTTTCTACTATCCTAAATACCCCCTCCTTTCTCCATCCTACCCAGAGGCAGATGGCTTAAAGGAACACACGAGAAGTATAAGAGAGGGCACCACCAATCAAGCTAAAAGTTGGGGTGGCCAGCCAGAAACAGCACGGCGTCTGGGAGGCTCACTACACACAGTACACTTCAAACTGAAAAGGTCAAGAGAGAGAAAGGAGCATCAGTTGGGAAGCTGCACAAATGGGCTACCTTCTCAGTGATGCCGTTGAACTTAGCCAGGATGTTGAAGAGCGGCACCTGAGGGATAATAAGCTGCTCCTTCTCATCCTTGTAGAGGGGAGCAGTGGGGAGATCCAGTGTCAGGTACATGAAGGTGGACTCCACCATTGTCTCCTGGTACTCATCATTATGCAGCAGCTGCTCTTTCTCTTCTGCTGGCTGGAAATGAGGAAGAAAAAGGAGGGAAGGAGTGTGAGCAGTATGCAGACCACCCACAGAAAGAAACAGTGTTTTTGTTACACATACTTCATTTTGTATTGAAGTGAGTGAAGAGGGCACCCAAGATACGGGCATTTTGTGGACAGCAGCGCCACCTGGTTAGAGTAATGAAAAACCTGAGGGGCTTCCATCCTCAGAGAGATGTTTGTTTGTTTGTTTGTTTGTTTGTTTTTGAGAAAGCGAGAGAAAGCATGGGAAAGAGACAGAGGGAGCAAGAAAGAATCTGAAGCAGGCTCCATGCCCAGCGCAGAGCCCGACACAGAGCTCAATCCCATGACGCTGGGACCATGACTTGAGCCAGAATCAAGAGTCAGATGCTCCACTGACTAAGCCATCCAGAAGTCCCCAGAGAGATTTTATTTAAATGCCAGACTATTTAAAACCCTTTTAGATGATCTAGAAAGCTTATCCGAGCTTTCTGAAAAACCACACGAGCACCACCCAGTGGCCAGACCACTTAAACCAGCAAGACTTTAACCTACCCTAACTCCCAAACTTTAACACGCTGGTGTGACAAAAGCCTGAGGGGCTGTCACTTGGCAAGCGTTTTACAGAACCTCATTTTGGGGCAAGAGGCCTTGATAGACCTCTAAGCCTCTCTCTATCAACCCTGAATCCCCTCAGGTAAAATAAATCAGGCAAAGGGTCAGTTTCAACCCCCCACTCACCAGATCAGGATGAGGCAGCTTTTTAGTGAATATCCTCATGGACCCCTGGAAAACATCAGTCACAATGGCTGTACAAACAGAAATCAAAATGCAAATTCTGTCAGGTTGGAAAGCATTTCCAGAATATAGCCCTAACTTCTAAATTTCTGATATAAACCAGCATCGCCCAGCTAAGACTCAAAGCTCTCAGTAGGCACAGAAGTACCTTTGTAACATATTTCACCTTGGTACCTTTGTCATTATTTGTGTAAATAATTACTTTGTGTCTGCCTTCTCTCATAAGATGCCCTCTGACCCTCCAGCAGAGAAAAATTAAGTGCATCTTAATGAATGATTTATAAAGCCTAGAGACTTAACAAATCACAAAAAAATCACACGCAAAACAAGACACATCCAAAGACTTTCCCATAACCTTATGCTGTGTGCAAAGAAGATAAAGTCCACCCTGCACTGGACATAAAACAAAAATGCAGACTAAGGGACAGAACAGAACAGAACCAAAGCAAAGAAAGCACAACAGGGTTCTAGAACCCTAATGGGACATGTTACAAAACTCAGAGGATGTGCACAGGTTGAAGACATCTGGTAGAGGTGGTGGGACCATCTAGTATAAAGAGCATCAGCCCACAACCCCACATTAATAAACATTAACACCAGCAGAACAGAGAAAAAGGACACGGAAAAAACTGCATTAGGTCTCCTAAATTATTTCTCTAGCTCAGCACTCTGTAAGCCAACAACTATTTCTGACATTCATGAAAACTCTCTACTGCTATGCCAATGTGGAGGTTAAGGGACCATGGGACTTAAAGTCTGAGAATCAATATGGAGGCAAGCCTCATTTCTCCAAGTATAGGCCCAGGGGGAGGAACTAGCTTTTACTTTGCTTTACCAGTGAACTTAGAAGCCACACAAACCACGCAGTGAGCCATCCTCACATTAACTCTTGCACCACCAGAGACTAGCAGTCAACAACATGCTGCCCAGACCCAGTCTGGAACTAGGTCAGGATTTCTAGAGCAGTTATATTTTTTTCCATGTATTAAGCATGCCATTGGATATAACCATATCCTAATTTTTAAAAATGGAGAGGAACCTATTCAGCAATGAAATTTGGTCCATGTATATACAAACACCACCACCCTAACACAAAAAAATGCAAAGTTAAGAAAAGGATAGGAAGCTGCAAAGTGCCTATAAGAGGAAGCAAACAAAAAAACAGCTCCCTTTTACAAAATAACATGACTTACTCTTCTTTTTCTTCTTTGTGCCCCCTAGAGCTGAGTGCAGAGCATTCAGAAACCAGGACAGAAAGTCAACTCCATCCCCTGGAAAAGACGGAAGCATGGGGCGTGTCAAAGCTGGAAATTAGTACAATCCAAACCACGCACTGGCTGGCATGATGCCACATTCCTGGTTTTCCTCCTTCCTTCCAGGCAACACTCTCCTGTCCTCTGGGCATCCTCTCTATTTGGACATTAAATGCTGACATTCCTCAAGGTCAAGCTCTTAGACTTCTGATCTCTGCTCTCTCCCTGGGCTCTCTGACCCAACCTGGACCTTCGATTATCATCTCTACTGCAAACGTGTATCGCGCCACCCATCAAAAGCCAGTATTGAATTTCCCCTCTAAATCACTCCTTGGCCTAACCTAAGTCTGGCGTCACATTTTGGCTTAAAAGCCTTCATCGACTCCCCACGATTGTCAGGATGTAACCCGTGCTCCTTCTACTGGCACATAAACCCGATGATCCAGTCCCTCCCCCACACCTCCACTTCAGCTCTCACACTGTCCCCTAGAATCCAAGCACTCGGCTACTGGCAGCCTTCTGTCTGTTCCAGGCAAATCCACGCTCCTGTTGGCAGTGTCCTCTCTACCTAGAATGACCAGCCCTGACCTATCTCCACTGTGCCTAGAACTCAGCTAGCTCTTCCTCCACTCTGACTCCCGCTGATCTCCCATATGCTCAGCTGGGGCTCCCTGCTCCACACCCCCTCCCAAAGTATACTTCCCTTCCTCTATTATAGCACTTACCACCCTGTGCTCACCTTTTTACACAACTATCTTCCCCACTAGAATGGGAGCTCCTGGAACAAAAAAAATGCTGCTTATCTCTGCAGTCCTACAACCTACTAGTAGCAGGAATGGATGGTGAACAAACTGATGTGAGGCCAGAGGACATTATATGAGATCCAGGTGCTAAGAGCTACAGAGTGTCCACTTTACTCACATGGCAATAACTAGTTGGATGTGGAGGGATGAAAACAGTCAAAATAGGTCATCAGAATATCTAGTCTGCAACACAACAAAATGAGAAGCAAATGTGGCAAGTGCCTAAGGGTCAGTGCCTTTCCTAGTCTCCTGGTTTTCCCTCGAGCCATACAGATTAGTTTACCAAGTATGACAGACTTTCTATCCAGCTGAAGTCTCAGGACTCTGAGCAGGGCAGGCTGATGAAAGAAGAGTGAGGAACATAATCAGACTATCAACTGGACACTCACTTGGTTACTACAAGGTTTACAGCAAGTACAAATAAATTTGCTCATCAAACTAATTTTGTTGCCCTAACATCAGCAAATATGAATGGCTGTTCTTTACCTTGCTTGGTGATCTGAAAGGTTTTCTTGCTGCAAAGGACAACAGCCTGAAGCATCTCATGAGGAGACACATGTGCCTTAAAATTTCGGGGGTTCCAGAGCTTTCTCATCAGCTCTCCAAAACGCTGGACTAACAAGAACATGATATCCCCTGGAGGACGCTTGATGTTCTTATAATTGTCTTCTTCCAGGAAGTAGTTCCGGAGAGGAGGAACATTAGACAACGCCTGAAAGTCAAATACTCCATCCAATTAATCCAAGAGCCCCTACAAAGGGCCCCTGTGCACAGCCCTGGGGGCCAAGCTCTTCTAACAGACCCAGGCCTCTAATGGCCTTCAAGAGTCAAAAGGAAATACTTAGGTTTAAAGTTCACATTATAGAAACATCCTCTGTTCCTCTGTACTAAGTTTCACATAAAGTCCAGTTCTGCAGATACTTTGCTTTGGATATGAAGTTATTTACTTTTTGTTTTTTTATTTTTTACAGATTTTTTTTTAAGCAATCTCTACATCCAACATAGGACTCGAACTTACAACCCTGAGATCAAGAGGCACACGTTCCACCAAATGAGCCAGCCAGGCATCCTGACCAAGAAGTTAAAAAAAAAAGTATTCAGGCACCTAGATGGCTCAGTTGGTTGAGCATCAAACTCTTAATTTCAACTTAGGTCATGATCCCAGGGTGTTGGGTTGAGCCCTGCATCAGGCTCTGCACTAAGTGTAGAGCCTGCTTAAGATTCTCTCTCCCCTTCTGCCCTTCTTGTGTGCTCTCTCGCTCTAAAAATAAATTTTTATAAAAAAGGATTCAAGTCCCTATCCAATGACCAACTTACTAATTTCCTTTATTTACTCTAATTAGGCTTGTGACTATATTTGCATTCATAAGGAATTAAAAGCTAGAAATCCAAATATTCCATTTGGCTATGAAAGATATTACTATCTGGAGGTCAAACTTCCTCCATCTCTCAAATGCACATTAAAATACGGGCTCTGTGCTGACAGCTCAGAGCCTGGAGTCTGCTTCGGATTCTGTGTGTCTCTCTCTCTGCCCCTCCCTTGCTAGTACTCTGTCTCTCTCTCAAAAATAAATTAAAACATTAAAGAAAAAAATGGGGCATGTGGGTGGCTCAGTCGGTTAAACGTCTAACTTTGGCTCAGGTCATGATCTCATAGTTCACGAGTTTAAGCCTCTCATTGGGCTCTGTGCTGACAGCTCAGAGCCTTAAGTCTGCTTCAGATTCTGTGTCTCCCTCTCTCTCTGCCCCTCCCTCGCTAGTACTCTGTCTCCCTCTCTCTCTCAAAAATAAAAACATTTAAAAAATTTTAAATAACATGAAAATCATCTTAATAAAGTTTATTGAAAGGGTGGTAATAAATACAAAATAAAATGAATAAATAAAATAGATATAAAATGATATAAAATTGAAACAAAATGAACATATATATAAAGGTGATTCATTCTGTTATGATCATAAATGGTCAAAAAGTTTAGGTAAAATAAATTTTACCAAACAAAACTACCCTACAATTCAGCAATTGTGCTATTAGGTATTTATTTACCCAAAGGATACAAAAATAGTGATTTGAAATGGTACATACACACCAATGTTTATAACAGCAGCATTATCAACAATAACCAAACTATGGAGAGAGCCCAAATGTCCATCAACTGATGAATGGATAAAGAAGATGTGGTGTCTATATATATACACACAATCGAGTATTTCTTGGCCACCAAAAAATGAAATCTTGCCATTTGCAGTCACATGGATGGAGCTGGAATGTATTATGCTAAGCAAAGTAAGTCAATTAGAAAAAGACAAATACCATATGACTTCACTCATATGTGGAATCTAAGAAACAAAATGGATGAACGTATGGGAATGGGGCGGGAGGGAGGGGGAAGAGAAGAGAAGGAAACAAACCACAAGAGACTCTTAATGAAAAAGAACAAACTAATGGTAATGGAGGGAGGTGGGTAGGAGATGGGGACTAAGGAGGGCACATGCTGTGATGAGCAGTGAGTACTATATGTAAGTGATAATCACTGAATTCTGCTCTTGAAACCAATACTGCACTGTATGTTAACTGAAATTTAAATTAAAAAAAGAAAACAAATAAGTTTTACCTCATTAAGTAAAAAAATAGACTAGCCACGTTGGTTCAGGAAGAAATACATGCTCATTAGTATGAGCTACAAAACTGGGAAGGAAATCCCAGAACAGACCCTAAGTAAATGCAGTCTCCCCACAGGTCCCTCCTGTTTTTTGTTTTTTGGGTTTTTTAAATTTTTTTAAAAATATTTTATTTATTTCTGAGAGAGAGAGACTGCGTGAGCAGGGAGGGTCAGAGAGAGAGAGGGAGATATAGAATCTGAAACAGGCTCCAGGCTCTGAGCTAGCTGTCAGCACAGAGCCTGATGTGGGGCTCAAACCCACGAATCGTGAGATCATGACCTGAGCCAACTGAGCCACCCAGGTGCCCCACACACACAGGTCCCTCCTGATTGGTCTGTGAATCCTTAACAGCACCGTGCTTACTATGAGCAAAACTTTCTGTGCCAAAGAATCCATTTAGAAAGGAGGATAGAGGTTTCTGCTAAATACAATAAACTTACACATCTCATAGGGAGACAACTCAGGACACAGGGAACACCATAACAGAGGTGATTAGGAAAGCCCATACAAGCTTAGCTCAGCTAAAGAAACAACGACTTAATGCCTAGAGAATAATTACTAAAAAATGGGTTATTATCTAAAGGAAAGAAGTATGGGGACACCTGACTGGCTCAGTTGGTTGAGTGTCTAACTCTTGATCTCGGCTCAAGTCATGATCTCAGTTTGTGAGTTCATGCCCCATGTGGGGCTCTGCACTGACAACGTGAAGCCTGCTTGGGATTTGAAACTCTCCTTCCCTCTCTCTGCTCCCCCCTCCCTGTTCACGCATGCGCACATGCTCGCTATCAAAATAAATAAACTTTACAGAAATAAAGGGAAGAAGTATGAACAAAATTCATCCTAGTTCTCACTTATCCAAGCTGTGGAGAGAAGTTGCTCTCTGGTTTCAGCAACAATATAAAAAGCATGTGTCAGCCTCCAGATGGAGTACTTCGTCCATTCAATCCCATTCTAGTGGCAATTACATCACAGAGGATTTGTTCATCTAATTTTAAAAATAAAAACTTCCTATGGGAACTAAAATCCATCACAAAGCCAATGCTAACTGCCCTAACCATGTTCAAATCCTATGTTTATCCTGTTAAGTCTTCACAAAGCCATGAAAGGCTGTAAGAGAAACAAAGTTTCTCTCTACCTAAGCATTTAACCTTTCCAGGGTCTAGGCATAACATTAGAGGCAGACACCAAAACTGACAGATACGCTTTCATAATTTTTTAATCTAAATTCTGTATGCAAAAATACCATAATCAAGTTTAAAGGCCAAATAAGAACTAGACGGAAATCTCTGCAACATATACAACAGAAAAAGGCTAATATATATTTTTCAGAGTTTAGCAAAATAAACTACCAACAGAAATATGAGCCCGAGGCCCCAACATTTGAAAAAATACAAGTAATCGAATTTAGAAGTAAATAACAAAAGGTAGGTTAAATGTATCAAGATGGGGGAAAAATAACAGTGTAACAGGGACAATGCAAGATGGAGAACTCTCTTTTGTGTTGCTAATGGTTTGTAAATTGCTACAAACACCTACAGACTAGAATCTAGGCCCCAGATGCATTAATACAAGATATGATGGTTAAATAAACTGTACTACAAATTGAATTAACATGTAATCATTAAAGATGCCGCACAAGACTATGTACAGGCATATTTTGGAGGTATTACAGGTTCGGCTTCAGAGCACTACAATAAAGCTAATAATACAATAAAGAGAGTCAAAGGAATTTTTTGGTTTCCCTGTCCACTATAAGGTTACGTTTACACCATACTATTAAGCGTGCAATAACTTAGTCTAAAAAAACCATGCATATGTTAAATTATAAATCCTTTATTGTTTAGGGGTGCCTGGGTGGCTCAGTCGGTTAAGTATCCGACTCTTGATTTCAGCTCGGTTCATGATCTCACAGTTCATGGGATCAAGCCCGGAGTTGGACTCTGATCCCTTAAGTTCAGAGCTTAAGTGCAGGAGCAAGATCAAGACCTCAGACACCCAGCACAAGGAACATCTGCACTATTAAAAAAAGAAAAGATGCATCATCCAACACATGTGTTTCTTATTTGGTACTGCCAGGCCACATAATCATTCTATCCTTCAGTCCCTGAAAACCCCAGAGGTCATGAACCCAGAGGCTAGAAAAGGCCTTACCATCTGGCAGCAGCCCTTTGACCAGACGTAGGAATGTTATGTTTGGTGCAGAACAAATAGTTAAGTAGAGTCCTTAGCAAGGCTTGGTGTCTCCAGGGACCATTTGACTCTATTCTACCAGAAGGCAGTCACTTCTTGGCTGCCCTGCACAGCGTTCTTGATCCTACCTGAAGGACAGCGTTGGCATAGTCATTGGCCTTTATGTTATTCAGGCCCACAATACCCGGCAGATAAGTGGTCCCATCATACGCCCGGGACAATTTGGCTTGCTTGTCCAAGTTTGCAATCTGCTGCTTTGTGAAAGTGGGCTTCAACACATACTGCAAAGGAAAAGAAAATTCTAAGTTGTTTCAGGACTGTCTACACAGTTTACAAGAGCTATCTGAAATAACAATTTCTGTCAAAAACAAAAAATATTTTGGTCATGAATGTTTCACCACACAACCAAAAAGGCTTCCAACAACAGGTATAAAGGCTGAAGTAACACTGAACAGGCCCTCTCCACATTACTAATCTAGAAGGGGATCTCTGTGTTTAACCCAAAATCACTGAATCCCAGGTCTTTCCTCAGACCTCAGGTCTGGCCAACTCCATGATAAACAACTGTCCAAAGCTGAAGGACATGCACATCTCTGCAGGCAGCAGGAGTCTGAGTGTCAGATGGGACTTCACACAGGGCCAGTACAGACCCAGCGCATAGCAAATCTGAGATGTCATACTCCCTATGGCTGGAAGCACAGGAGCGGAAACTTCCCCAGTCCTAGAGCTACAAGGGTCATCACGTAAAGGGTGGAACAGAGGTCTCTACTAAGTCTCTTAGAGACCTTGTATTTACTTCAGTTCCTCTCTCTAATTACCGTCCATAACTACTTTAACCTCAACTACTTAACAGGCATATAAAACTTCTAAAAGTAGCATAGATATTGTTTCAAACACTCTGGACACCAAGCTTTCCTCAAAAATGAACAAAGCATTCAACGTGAATACACAGACACTTGCTAAAAAAGAAAATAACAATCAATAGTTCCAACATTAATCAAATCCAAGAAGACTTCCTATGATCTCTTGTACAGTGACGGCACAGGTCACACACCAGAGCCCACAGATGGGAGGCACTGGCTATTCGGGCCACATCACATCAAAAGTAGTCACGAGCTAGTATGCAGCTTGGTATCCACTGTCCTCCACCAGGCCTGACTCATATTCCTTCCTCCAAAATGTGGAAGGTAATATACTTCACAAAAATGCTTTCACCTCAACTAGAAAGTAGCTGCATTTCTTTAGTCCTAACCCTCAATGTTAGAAGCAGAAATAACAGTTAGATTGCAGACCACAGGCCACAATTATGAATCCTTACTCAGGTCTCCCCCATTTCTCCCAAAGGGAAAGAAGCCTCTTAAAGCCCAAGTAACCTCGGGTCGGGCAGATCCCCAGGAGCCCTGGGATGGCCCCCAAGAGAACTAGTTCCAAACCAGCCTCCTGGACACATACTGTGATATCCTCCAGCGAGGAATCGATGATCTCATAGTTGTCTGGAAGGCAGTAAAACTTGAGGGTGTGGAGGTTGAGGAAGACATGGTGGCTAAACTGGACACTGTGAATGTAGGCATGAGACTTCAAACCCCGGCCTGTAGGGAAGGAGGAAAGGCAGTGTAGGGCAGATGCCAGAAAGAGACAAATCACGTTTCATTTTCCTTTCAGTATTTTGTACTGGAACATATTAATATCACCAAAAACAAAGTACTATGCCATCTGTACAATGAATCTCCTACATGAACTTTTCTCATCACAGAAGTTAGCAAGAAAGAACAGCACATTAGTACTTTATTCCCTGGATGGCATTAAGATATTGGTTAGGGAGGGGCACCTGGGTGGCTCAGTTGGTTAAGTGTCCAACCTCAGCTCAGGTCATGATCTCACGGTTCATGGGTTCAAGCCCATGTCCTGACAACTCAGAGCCTGGAGCCTGCTTTGGATTCTGTGTCTCCCTCTCTCTCTGCCCCTCACCCACTTGCGCTGTCTCTCTCTCTCTCTCAAAAATAAATAAACATTAAAAAAATTTTTTTTTAATTTTTTTAATGTTTTTATTTATTTCTAGGAGAGAGAGAGAGAGACAGCGTGAGCAGGGGAGGGTCAGAGAGAGAGGGAGTCACAGACTGAAACAGGCTCCAGGCTCTGAGCTGGCAGTCAGCACAGAGCCCGACGCGGGGCTCGAACCCACAAACCGCGAGATCATGACCTTAGTGAAAGTCGGACGCTTAACCAACTAAGCCACCCAGGCGCCCCTAAAAATTTTTTTTAAACTATCTCTGGAGGAGACCTGTAGCTGGCACTGAAAACGTAGTAAGTTTAAAATGCACAACACAGCGTGCTTGGGTGGCTCAGTCAGTTAAGCATCCAACTCTTGATCTCAGATCAGGTCATAATCTCATGGTTTGTGAAATAGAGTCCCTGCATCGGGCTCATCACTGACAACATGTAGCCTATATAGGATTTTCTCTTTCCCTCTCCCCAGCTCACAATCCATCCCTCAAAAACAAATAAACATCTTTTAAACATTAAAAAAAAATTTTTTTAAAGCACAATGCTTACTTACCCTGAAAGTACTTGCCACACACCAGACAGGCATATGCATTGATATGTGAGAGGGAGATGGAACATAGTTTCTCAAAGTCAAAGTCCAGCACACTCCTAAAAGAACATTTAAATAAGAGAAGAAAACAATTAATAGGGACAGATGTCTAGGAAAGAACAAGTGAAGCAGCATTGGCTCCACAGTGCACAATGTCACATAGCATCTTTCAGAGATGGTTCAACAGCCTTGTATAAACTGTGGGGAACGTTAACTATTCCTCTCCTAAACATTTACTATAGCAGCCTCAGCCACCAAGTCCCAAGGCAGCGTCAAACTATCTCTACTAGACACACAATGCCAGCGACCATCTTTTTTTCTTTAGAGGACATTGAGTGAACAAACCCTTTTATAGAAGAAAAACCTATTTTTGTCCATAAAAATGAATTGGAAACCTGAATATTAGGAGAATACCTACAAACAGATCTACTTATTCAACCACAAAGTAATGTTACATGAGTACCAAGCAGGTTAAGGGACAAACAACTTTACTTTCACTGAATTCACAGGTGACAAAGAGATTTCTCCTCAAATATTAACTCTAATTGTGTTTGGTCCCAGTAAAGCTGCACTGTCCATTAAAGAAAGCAAGAGCCACAAGGGGATATTGAAATTTCAATTTAAAATAATAAAATTTGGGGCACCAAGGTGGCTCGGTTGGTTAAGCATCTGACTCTTGACTGTGGCTGTTCATGATCTCATGGTTCATGGGTTGGAGCCTTGTGTCAGGCTCTGCACTGGCAGTGTGGAGCCTGCTTGGGATTCTCTCTCTGCCCCTGCCCAACTTGTGCACGCGTGCGCACGCTCTCTCTCTCTCTCAAAAATAAACATTTAAAAATAAAATAAAATTTGAAACTTGGTTCCTCAAGCTGTGTTTCAAGTCCTCGTTAGTCACAATGGCCTGTGCCTGCCACAACAGATAGCCCTGATAAAGAGTAACCCCATTACTAAGAAAGCTTCTATTAGCACTACAACCATAGAGCTTAAGTTGAAAAGCATCATAAGATGCCATCTGGAATCAGAGAAAAGAAACAAGGATGAGGTAACTACCTCTGCTTTAGAACATATCTATTTTTCTTTTCTTTGTTGAATGCCAGCCACCTAGAGTAGTACCTAGCACGTAGTGAGTGTTCAAAAAAATATTTAAATTTGCTACCATCATTTTAAGTACACTATGCACCCTATTATTCCACCAAACAAATTCAAACTAAGCTAAAAGCTCCTTATGCATGTGCCCCCCCTAAAAATATAAAACTAAAAAATAATGCCCCCTGACACTTTATATATGGCAAGAAGCACAATTTTCTGGGCAGAAAGCTTTAAAAAGAACAAAATTTATGATCATTCAAAGTACAGTTCAAAGAACTTTCTGCATAGATTCCACTGTTTGGTGCTGCCCTTGACATCCCTGTCCTACTAACCTGTTAATGGTATCCAGGTACGGGCAATGGCGGCTCCTCCGGTCCTCGGAATCCACGCGGCCATTCTTTGCTGAAAGGAAAATCATCACAGACTGTGAAAATGGGAAACCCGTACTCGGGGTGAACTACTAGTACAAACAAAGAAACACAGAAATGCAAAAAACTAAACAGGATGAACTCCTACACAGGAGGCAAGGCAATACACCAAAAAGCCCACTAATGGAACAAGAGCCAAATTGGGAGAATATATGTGTAACACATATAACCAAAAAACAATTCATTTGCAGATTACATAAAGAAATTGCTGAAACGATAAGAAAAAGACAAACCACCCAACAGAAAATGAGGAATATAACCCTCCTCAACAATCAAGAAAATGCAGATTTTCTTGCACAATAATATACCACTTCATACCTACCATAGAGGGAAAAACATAAAATTGGCAAATTCCAAGTATTGGCAAACAGATAAAGCAATGGAAATGTTCATGTAACTGCTGGTGGTTGTAACTGTTACAACCTCTTGGAAAATAGTACAACCAGATCAAAGTTGAAAATATGCAGAACTCTGACCCCCCCAGCAATCTCTACTTATAAACCTGAAACTTTTGCACATGTACACTGTAAGTGCCTTACTAAAAATATTTAGTAAAGTATTTAGTATTTTAAATATTTAGTATGTACCAGCATATCTGAAAGAGCCCAAACTGGAAACAACCTGAATATCCACCATAAATAAATATATTCTGGTACATCATCAATAGAACACTATATAGCCATGAACATCTACCTGAATTAACCTCAAAAATATGGCTAGGAAAAAAAGAAAAAGGGCAAATCAGAAGACCACATACAGTATGGTTCCATTTACATCAAATACAAAATAAAGCACAGTACTATTTAGGAATATATGTAAGAGGTAAAACTAAAAATATGGAGCACCTGGGTGGCTCAGTCAGTTAAGTGTCCAGCTTCGGCTCAGGTCATGATCTGGCAGTTCACAAGTTAGAGCCCCATGTTGGGCTCTGTACTGACAGCTCAGAGCCTGGAGCCTGCTTTGGATTCTGTGTCTCCCTCTCTGTCTGTCCTTCCCCCACTTGTGCTCTGTCTCTCTCTCTCTCTCAAAAATTAACATTAAGAAATTAAAAAATAAATAAAAGTAGAAATGACAATAGATTTCAGAATAATGAACAGAATATTCAAACATATAGAATAGTGAATTCCCAAACAAGGAAGGCAGATATTAATAGGAAGGGGCCTAAGGGACCTTCTAAGGTACAGGTTACATACCACTTCTTAAGCTGAATAGCATTAGGAGACAATTCTCCATGGGTCTCTCATGTTTCTGTCCATACTGTGACCAAAGGCACTGTCTGCCTCCAGACCTTGTCAAGGATATTTGTATAGTAAACAGCATTAGAAGACAGAGACAGGGTCTCCCTACAGGGCAAAGGGGAGGCAAGTTCACAGACCATTATGAAAGACTTAAGTTCTGTAAGCCCAGAGTTCTTCTCCAGTAAGGCCACCCACTATGAGTATATCTTCTTCATGTTGCTGTGGGAAATGACTCTACAGGAACTAGTCCCATCTTCCTTAGCATCCCGAAAACTGTGGCAGGCTAATTATGTAGCTTGCACTCTCTCTCTATCAGAAAAAAATAAAAGCATTTAAAAAAAAAAATTATGCAGCTTGCAAATAAAATCTCAAACCCTTCACAGTTATTGACAAGTGGTAAATTTAAGGATGTAGATTTTCACTACTTTTTAATATATATTTTTAAATTTATTTATTGTTTAATTTTATATCCAAGTTAGTTAGCATACAGTGAAACAATGATTTCAGGAGTAGATTCTTTAATGCCCCTTACCCATTTAGCCCAACCCCCCCCTCCACAATCCCTCCGTTCTCTATATTTAAGTCTCTTATGTTTTGTCCCCCTCCTTGTTTTTATACTTTTTGCTTCCCTTCCCTTATGTTCATCTGTTTAGTATCTTAAAGTCCTCATATGAATGAAGTCATATATTTGTCTTTCTGTGACTAATTTTGCTTAGCATGATACCATCCAGTTCCATCCACATAGTTGCAAATGGCAAAATTTCATTTTTTGACTGCCAATACTCCAGTGTGTATGTGTGCGTGCACGCGCTCAAGCACACACATACACACATACCACATCTTCTTTATTCATTTATCCACAGATGGAGATTTGGGCTCTTCCCACACTTTGGCTATTGTTGATACTGCTGCTATAAACACTGGGGTGCATGTGCCCCTTCAAAACAACACACCTGTATCCCTTGGGTAAATACTTAGTAGTGCAATTGCTCAGTCGTAGGGTAGTTCTGGTTTTAATTTTTTGAGGAAACTCCATACTGTTTTCCATAGTGGCTGCATCAGTTTGCATTCCCACCAGCAGTGCAAAAGAGATCCTCTTTCTCCACATTCTCACCAACATCTATTGTTGCCTGAGTTGTTAATGTTAGCCATTCTGACAGGTGTGAGGTGGTATCTCATTGTGGTTTTGATTTGTATTTCCTTGAGGATGAGTGATGTTGAGCATTTTTTCATGTGTCTGTCGGCCATCTGGATGTCTTCTTTGGAAAAGTATATATTCATGTCTTTTGCCCATTTCTTCACTGGATTATCTGGTTTCTTGAGTGTTGAGTTTGATAAGTTCTTTATAGATTTAAGATACTAACCCTTTCTCTGATATGTCATTTGCAAATATCTTCTCCCATTCCATCAGTTGCCTTTTAGTTTCGCTGATTATTTCCTTTGCTGTGCAGCAGATTTTTATTTTGATAAAGTCCTAATAGTTCACTTTTGCTTTTGTTTCCCTTGCCTCCAGAGATGTGCTGAATAAGAAGTTGCTGCAGCCAAGATCAAGGAGGTTTTTGCCTGGTTTTGTCTCTAGGGTTTTGATGGCTTCCTGTCTTACATTTAGGTCTTTCATCCATTTTGAGTTTACTTTTGTGTATAGTGTAAGATAGTGGTCCAGGTTCATTTTTCTGCATGTTGCTGTCCAATTTTCCCAGCACCATTTTGCTGAAGAGACTGTCTTTATTTCATTGGATATTCTTTCCTGCTTTGTCAAAGACTAGATGGCCATATGTTTGTGGATCCATTTCTGGGTTCTCTATTCTGTTTCATCAATCTGAGTGTATGTTTTTGTGCCAGAACCATACTGTCCAATGATTATAGCTTTGTAATACATCTTGAAGTCCAGGATTGTGATGCCTCCAGCTTCTGTTTTCTTTTTTCAAGATTGCTTTGGCTATTCAGGGTCTTTTCTGGTTCCATACGTATTTTAAGATTGTTCTAATTCTGTGAAGAATGCTGGTGTTATTTTGATAGGGATGCTCATTCTTCTTTAAACTATACTTGTGCATTATATTCAATCCATCTTAGTACCTGTGATCTACTTTACCATAAAAATAAAAGAGGGGAAAAAGACAAGCCAGAACTGCAACTGGGATTCTAGCCTATTTCAAAAAAAATAATCTCCTTTATCACAACTAGGCAAAATATCTAAAAAACAATTTCTCTTCCAAAGAAAGGGAAAACAGAAACTGATAAGTTATTTAAGAAAAACAAAGAATACCCTGAAATTATTAATTATTCAAAAATATTTATCAAGCACTTTCTATGAGTAAGGTGCTATTCTGGACCCTACGTGTAATACAAAAAAATATGTCAAACAGAAGACCCTGAGTAAAAAGTTTAAAAAGAGTAAAAGTTAGTATTAAAGTATGATCATAAATACATAAGCAGGACCAGAAGGCAGAATTATAAAGTCTTGGAGAACTAGTAACCCCTCCCGCAAATCCCACTGTTAGCATGTAAGCATAGTGATACATTCACCTACTGCTTCAGTAGGCTTCTACTAACTCACCAGAAAGCAAGTATACAGGAACAGGTTCAAGTCAGGAATTTCAAGTTCAGTGAAGGAAATGTAATTCCGGTGAAAATGAAAAGCTTCAAAAGTGATGGAAACCTACTTAACAACCGGTAGGATATCAACAAATTGGTATAGGTAGCCCTCTACAGACAGGGAATCAAGGATGGGTAAAGAGGTCTCCAGAAATTAGCAGTGTCAGGCAAAGCGGGAATCCAGAGGAAGGAGGCAAAAGGCTGCAGTCATGGATGGGAGTTAAGACTCCCTAGCAGTTATCAGAGTGGCTCCCGAAGGTCACAGCCTCCAAACTATCTCCGCTAACTTTCATAGGGACAGCCACGTAAAATCCACTTTCCCAAACCACAGTGACTCGGTCCCGGTAAAGAATGGCAGAGCAAGCAGTATGCCAGAGGTGCCTGGGGTTCAGGATCTTGATGCTACATGGGCACATTCCAGATATTACAACAGAACTTACAAGTCAGATGTTTTGTAAAAACTGAAGGGCAAAACACAATTTAGTAGGTGATTTTCCAGTTATTTACAAAAGTAATTAGCACAGCCCCTGGCCCACGTTAGGCATTCGATAAAGGGCAGCTGCTGTTATTTCTACTGTTGTTAAAACATTAGAATTACGGTTTTCATTAAGACTAGTACTGTCCTGGGGCGCCTGGGTGTCTCAGTCAGTTAAGCGTCCGACTTAGGCTCAGGTCATGATCTTATGGTTCGTGGGTTCGAGCCCCGCGTCGGGCTCTGTGCTGACAGCTCAGAGCCTGGAGCCTGCTTCAGATTCTGTGTCTCCCTCTCTCTCTGACCTTCCCCTGCTCACGCTGTCTCTCTCTCTCTCTCTCAGAAATAAATAAAACATTAAAAAATAAAAAAAAGACTAGTACTGTCCTCATTAAAACGTAGAGGAGGCTTGTCGCCAACAATAGTGGAAAGTGACTGCCCCACCCCCACCCTCACTCCCAGTGAAAGTTGTCAAGAGGAAAAGGAGAACGAGAGAGCCGAGCCCGCGCCCGGCCCCGCCCGGCCCAGCACAGCCCCGCGCACCTCGCACCTCCCGCTCTGGCTCGGAATCCTCGTCGACCTCGCGCTCCCGCTTCACTCGCAAAGGCGGGACGACCGGCGTCGGGGCCTCGCGCGCGCTCACAGGCTCGACCTCCCGCTTCACACGCGCTGGGCTGCCCCGGGAGCTCGGCGCCTCAGTCTCCCGCTCCCGATCTCGCTCCCGCTTGACGCGACCCGAACTGCCCCGCGACTCGGACTCGCGCTTCCCGCGGGTGGAACCACGAGATTCACGCTTGGACCGGCCGGACATTGCCACTACCGGCCGAGTCCCTCTGCGCAGGCTCAAAGCACGCCAGAGCGCAAGGCAGGCAGCCAATCAGGAGCGGTGCTGTTAGCCAGCCCAGGGCTCTCTACGAGTCCGCATTGCGGACACATTTCGCCAGGGGAAACCTTCTGGGAGGTACTGTATCTCCTGAGGTCCCTTTACGTCTGGGCCTACTGCCACCTTACCCAAAATTTGCAGCTAACAGAGAGGGAACCTTTCAATGGTGTGGAAGCTGTTAGCGCCGGGATTGCTCAGTCGGTTAAGCCTCTGACTCTTGGATTTTGGCTCAGGTCATGATCTCACAGTGCTGGATCGAGTCCCACGGCGGGTTCTGAATGCTGAGAGCATAGAGCCTACTCTGTCCCTCCTGCCTCCAAACCCTGTGCTCCTGCTGTCTCAAAATAAATGAGTAAACATTAAAAATTTTTTAAAGACTTGAAAACTACACACACAGATCCTACAAGCGTTGGATCCTCCTGCGGGGACAGTTAAGATATGGGTAGGGTGGGCTCAGGCGCTTGGCCGGCTGGAAGGGGTGTCCCACTCTCCAGCAGCCTTCCTGGGGCTGCCTGGTGGCGGGGTACTGCTCTGTACCCTGCCAGAGCACTCACCTCCTCACAACCTGCTTTGAGGTAGATGCTTTCAGTGTCCTCATTTACAAATGAGGAAACTGAGGCACTGGAGCTCAATAGCTGAGGTCACGCAACTGATAGGAGTTTCACCGCATTTTATCACCACAAAAAGGAGAGGAAGACTCCATACCGAATGCTGAGTGGCGTATTGGGTGCTTTGTGTTCTTCTGAATTTTCTTATGTGTTAACAGTAAGCCTAAGTCCCGTTTCCTATTGCTAATGTCACAAAGAAAAGCCCCGACGGAGAGTGGAAGCTGCGCATGCCCCATCTCAGCAGCCGCGCAGGCAACTCCGCGCGCTGGGCCGCTCGGCCCGCCTGGCTTTTTTGGGGCGGGACCAGGGCCGGGGGCCGGAAGTCGGGGTGCGGAGCTTGCCCGGCGGGAGGGCGGCCGTTGGGGCCGTTGTGTCGCCGCCTGCTCCGACCACAGGGCTCCAGATGGAAGCGGCGCCGGACCCCGGGCCGGGACTCTGCTGTAAGCCGGGCGGCCGGCTGGACATGAGCCACGGCTTCGTGCACCACATCCGACGGAACCAGCTCGCCCGGTACCGCCCCGCCCCGCCGCCGCCACCCCCAGCCTAGCTTGGCCCGACCGTCTCTGACTCCCGCTCGGCTCCCCGCAGGGACGACTATGATAAGAAGGTGAAGCAAGCGGCCAAGGAGAAGGCGAGGAGGCGGCACACGCCGGCGCCGACGCGGCCCCGCAAGCCCGACCTGCAGGTGTACCTGCCGCGACACCGAGGTGAGGCCGCCCACCCCGCCTGTCTCCTTCAGCCCGCGCGCTCTTTCGGCTCCCAGCCCTTTGCCTTTATGCACTCTTTTCTCTATATGGAAAATACCACTTTTTATTGGAAAATACCACTTTTTATTCCCCAAGGCCCGGTTCACGTCGTCCCTTCCCGGAACCCCCACCTGGACGCCCCCCATTCTCTGCTCACTGAATCTCCCTGAAAGCAGAGAAGGCCCAGTTAAGCATCGCTATTACAGGAAATACCTGGGAGCCAGCAAGAAGTTGTCTACTGCTTTGACCACCGTGCTGTGTTTTATAGAGTTCTCACTCCCTGACGGAGAGAAAGCTCGGCACAGCTGTAGTTGACCAGAACATACTCGTAAAAGGAAACCCAAAGTTAGTATTTAAAATGGCCTTTTCTTAAAAAAATAAATAAAATAACACCTTTTCTCAAGCTTCGCAGGGACCTAAAGATCACAGTAGCTAACGTGGCACTAAATTTGTTTAGCGTTACTTAAAAGTTGTTTTTTAGGTCTTGGGTACTCTCATTCACTTAGTTTTCACTGACTCCCATGATATGGGAACTATTATCATTTGTTTCACAGTCAGGAAACAGGCACAGAGAGATTAAGTAACTTGCCCAAGATTTCAGAGCTAATAAATGGCAGAGCCTGTATTTGAACCCAGGCAGGGCTCTATCGACCTCTCCACTACTTTCCTACGAAGGCATATTGTATTTTTCCTGTGTGACTGCTGGCCCCAGAGCACAGACACAAAGATAAACAAAACTACTCATTGGCAGCACACTTAACACATGCATACACACACAGGGTCTGTAAGAAAATTGGAACTTTCTTTATGGTTATATTTTCATGTTTCATACATGTGGGCAGGGGCTCCAACAGCTTTCCCCTCTTCCCTTTCACTGTGATTCATCCTTCCAGATGGCTCTACCCGCCCAAGCAATCCAGACTGTGAGGAATCTGGTGAAAGCAGCAGTAGTGGCGGCTCGGAGCCAGAGCCTTCTGGCCATCAGCTCTTCTGTTTAGAATATGAGGCAGACAGCGGAGAGGTCACCTCGGTTATCGTGTATCAGGTATGCCGCGTGGAGGCAGCTGCAACCTGAAGGTCCCGGGCTGTGCTAGAAATCACTGCCAGAGCCTGAGCCACTGTTTTCCTCAGGGCCAGTGGGAAGTGTCGGCTCTGCATTAGGAGCATATACTGCCGGGCGATGCTTTTGGGCACAACTCATGCCTGTCACACAGTGATTCTCAGCGGGCAACAGGGAGGGCACGTGGCCCCCAGGTGAAAATCACTATTACAGGGGCCATCCGGGAAATGACAGGCACTGGCAGGAAGCCTTGAGTCAAACGGAGTTCTGTAAGAGTGTGGTCTAGGGACAGGGCAGGTCGCCTTTCCAGAAGAGGCCAGGCCCTGAGCTTCCCGACTCTTCCTCCACGTAGGATGATGATCCAGGAAGGGTGAGTGAGGAGGTGTCGGCACACACGCCTCTGGACCCACCCCTGCGAGAGGCCCTCAAGTTGCGCATCCAGGAGGAGATTGCAAAGCGCCAGAGCCGACATTGACCAGGCTGAAGGCAGT
Organism: Hyaena hyaena; assembly: GCF_003009895.1. Classification (NCBI taxonomy): domain Eukaryota; kingdom Metazoa; phylum Chordata; class Mammalia; order Carnivora; family Hyaenidae; genus Hyaena; species Hyaena hyaena. The sequence continues at coordinate 81,996 of NW_024081332.1, forward strand.
CTCGTCAGGCTGGATTCACTGCCCAGGGAGCTCACCCCTAGTTCGGGGGTGCCAGCACCAGTCTGAACTGATCTTGAGACACACACACACACACACACACACACACACACATATCCCAAGTTCGGGGGTGCCAGCACCAGTCTGAACTGATCTTGAGACACACACACACACGTACACACACACACACACACACACACACACCCCAAGTTCGGGGGTGCCAACACCAGTCTGAACTGATCTTGAGACACAGACACACACACACACACACACACACACACACACACCCCAAGCTGACACATCCATAGGAATAGAGGGACAAGCCTGGCCACCTCCTTTGTGGCCATTCTTTCTTATATCTGGGCCCATTTGTATCTGGAATTTGAAAACTTTGATTGGCTGCCTTGGTGTCCTGGAAGCAGAGATTCCAGGGAGAGCTGAGGTTCCTCATAGCTTGTGCTAACATGCTGCTTTCTTACTGAGGTCACATGCCATGGGACACCTAGCCGCTGCGCCCCACCCAGCTCAGTGAGCCGTGTTTGTTTCTTTATGGTTCCTTTGTTCCTTGCTTCTGCTCACTTCCATCCACATTTTCCTAGATCTTTTCTTCAGCTGTTTCTTTGTTCTTTCCATTCTCTCCTCTCTTGATCTCAGAATCCATCAGTTCCACCCCACGTCCCAACATAACTGCACCTCCCAATTGCTCGGGACTGTGGAGGTGGGGAGTTATCAGTCAAGTAGGAGATTTTCATTTTTAAGGCGGAAAGCATGTCTCCCTCCCCTTCCATGGCTTTTGCAGGTTTCTCTCAACACCCCCTGCCTTGCACCGTCTAGATAGAGCTAGAAGACAATGTCAGAACTAAACTGCAAGGGTTTCCTGCAGCACAACCTGCCTTGCATATGGCTACAGGACTCTAGTTTTTAGCCTCCCCAGCTGTGAAGAGACCATCCTCTGCTCAGGCTAGAGAGGGATCAACAAAACAAGCTTGAAACGACTCTCCTAATGTGACATAAGTCTTGAATGTCCATACAAAGGGAAATTCAACATAAGCAATAATTGCCTATTTGGAACCCTAGTTGAAAAAAAAAGAGAAAGGAAAAGAAAAAGAATAAAAGGCACAAAGAAAGGGCTGTGAAATGAGCCTCTCTCATCTTCCTCTGCCCCATTCTTTTTCCTTTCCTATCTCCGAAGAGTATATAAACTGAGATACTTAGAATAAAGATCCTAGGAATATCACTGCTTTCATCTCAGTGAACATTTTCCCTAATGCAGGGTTAGGCTGAGCTCTGAGAAGTCCACAAGACATCCTGTGCAGAGGAGTTCCAAGCCACTTGAGATTTCCAGCAACTGACCTAACCTCAGTGACTTGAAGTACGGGGTTTCAGTGAGCCCACGAACACTCTGGATTTCTTGAAACCAAAGTTTCCCCCCACCCCCCGCTCCAGGGGTTTCTCTACATCAGGGTCTCAAGATTAGTCTGGCATTTCCATCTCAGCACCTTTTCTCTTAAAGGACACCTGAAGGCACTCACTGTTGGTTTGTGCCTACACCCCTGAAAAATCTACCGCCTCTGGAATGGGGCAAGGCAGCTACTTAAACTACATCATCAGAATCTAGCAAGCTGCAGCTTGCAGTACCAGAGGAATCCTGGGAAGGTGAGTGAGGTGGATAAGTGAGGCCAAGGACCAGAATGTTCCTGACCCACAGAGCTGGCCTAAGGTTAAATGCCTTAAACTTGCCAGTCCTAGGCTCAGTTCTACTTTCAGAGGAGAAAGTCTGCCTTCTACTTACTCAGCCAGGCTAGAAGTGCCTTCTGACTTGTAATGTTAAACACCCTCCAGAGCCTCCTGGGTCAGGGAGGCTGTGCCACACTCTAGCCCCAATCTTCCTGCAGCTCAGAGGACTGGGGATTTTAGTCTTCCAGCTCTTCAACTGATCTTCCGACTTGGACATGGGATTTCACTGGAACTCTTAGGCTTCCTAGTCTGGAAATACTTTTTGGGTCTGTCTTCTCACAACTGGATGGCCTCTTTCATGGATTTATTACAGAATTTAGAAACAAGACCAGAAGAAGAGGTTGGGGGCATGGGACCTGAAATTTTAGCCTCCATTCCTGTTTGTAAGAAGGGAAGTGTGTACCTATTGTGACCTTTTATGTGTTTGTAATGTAATCCTCACACTCTCAGGTAAGAAACTCACGGGAACTCCATGTTTGTGAGCTTTTTTCTTGAGGCATTTTGCTTATCAAGTGCATATAAAATATTTTCCACCCTAAGAAGCATCCTAATTCTTAGCTAATTTAAGCACCACGACTAGAAACCACTAACCATGGTACTTCAACGCAAGGTTGTCCTCTCAGGGAGGCCTGTTGGTGATGCTGCTACCACTGCTCCAGCTGTGCCTCAAATGCTTCCCTGGGAGTGGCCGTCAGCCAGCTGGCAGCCTTCTAGCTCAGGCTCCTCGCTTATTGCCACCCCTCAGCAGGGCTCCAAGACGGCGCTGGCACCATCCAGTTTCTTCACCAGACTTGCCTCCAGACATCTTCCAGCTGTTTGCAAAACTCGGTGCTTTGCCATCAAGGAGCGTGTTCCAGAGCATTTCCCGTAGGCTCTCCAGATATCACAGAGAGGTCTGCCCTGTGCTATTTGGTACAGTGGCAACCGTGTCAGACTAACTGGAGCTTTCTGGCAGGCTGCTTCAGAATCTACTCACTTGACTAGATACTTTCTTGGCTGTCAGAAAGAAGTCTGGTAGCCTTAAGACCTATCTCATGCCCTTGAATGTTCTTACTGAAGGTAGGCATTGGATTTTAAGGCTTTGTATTTCCTGGGCCATGATCGTTGATATTATAAATAGAAGGAATCTGGGGTTCTTAGGGGCTTTCGGCTGTTTAAGAGTAAACACTAAAGTTTGCATTCTAGCCAGTTGGCAAGCATAGAAGTCTTTGAAGAATGTGATGCAAGAACAGAAAAGAAGTAAAGCTTTTTGTACTGAGAGTAGGAGTCTGTGGAGCTTGGCCAGCCACTAGGACCAACGTGGGCAATAACAAATGCTTCTCCTTGTGGATGAGACTCTGAAAAGGGCATTCCACCTCCATGATCCACTCTGCAAGGCACTGCCAACCTGAGATCAGCCCGTGGGGCTGGAAGAAACCTTTTGGCGTAGTGACTGTCCAACCTGCTGTGCATTTGCCAGGATGCATGCATGGTAGAGTAGCGGATCCGCAGCCCATTCCCAAGTGTAAATGAGGCCCTTGCACAGAGAAAGGGGAAGGAGGACAATTGTTTTCCTACCTCTGAGCCTTCTGGGAGAATCAGCACAGAATGTTGACAATTATTTGAAACATCTTAAGCCCCCTCATTGAATTCCTGTCCTGTCTCTGAGGAATCAGATAGCCAAAAAGCCATAGGCACGTACCCCACATTTCTCCAGTAGCTAGAGTGACACTAGAAGTAAAAACCTGAGTAAATGGCTCCTTTGCCTACTCAGAGGCACCAGATGAGAGGTTGGTTTTACTGGTTTGAGTTGTGGTGTTAAATGTGTAACAAGCCATATATTCTTCTGTTTCCACATTTCCAATGTTTCTGCTGTGTGGACTAATGAAGTGTGCAAATTATTTGAAAATCCTGGAAGGAAGGTACTTTTCAAAAACAGTATTCTTTTTGAGCAATAAACTTAACTATTTTTACAGCACTGTTTTTGCCAAGAGTTTTGAAATCGCTTGTGTACATAAGAGAAGTACAGATTAAATGCCTGCCCTAAAGTCATTCAGCACCACAGAATCAGCACTTGAAATCTCATCTCTTGCTTTGCCTTGACTATTTTAAGAACTGTCCTGGTTGAAGCATAACAACTAGACTCACGTACCATTAGAGCTAGGAGGGACTATTAAAGATGTCTGGCCCCACTTGTCTTCTGATAAGTGACTCCTCCCTACCGACTACATTTGAAGAGCTCTTCTGTCACGGGGAGTTCTACTCTATCTTGGGGTAATTCTACTTTAGGGACTACTGAGATTGTCATATTCAGCCACAATCTGCCTCTGTCACAGTTCTGGAGTGCTTGTCTTACCTCCGCTTTATGTTAGAACAGCCAGTGTAGGATCCAAGTAGCTTCTCAGGTCTTCCCATGATAACGGTTGGACAGGAACTCAAACCCAGCTCAACAGAATGTAGTTAAGTGTTGACTGAAACTTGGAAAACTTCCAAGGAGGTAGGAAATGCTGAGGCTTCACAGCACCGTTGGGCAGGTGAGAAAAAGGTGCCTGCTCCAGTGGGAACACAACCTGGGCAGGAAGGTGGTGCTTACCTGTGAATGAGCAAGAGGCACATCTGTGTTCTGCGGCAAAGAGCATGACTGCCAGAAAGTGGACTGAATTTCATGCCCCACTAGTCCATTCAGCCAGTTCTTGTAGCGTGATTTCTCTGCACAGCCATTCTTCTTGGCCCTGCTTTAACTACTTGTCCTGATGCAGTTCAGAAAAGGGCTCTCCCACAAATTTCCTGTTTCTCTTTTTTTACCTTCCACTGGGTCAAAAAAAAGGTTGCTCCTTCAAGCCCTCTTCCAGATTATCTATCTGCTCCATTTTCCCCTCAGTATGGGGCCCCCTGTTTGTGCACATTACCTTTGACTCTCGGCACTGCCAGACCTAAGCGCCCCCTGCTCCTGGCAGCCTGGGCCCTCCAGGTAATGACCGATCAGGCAGCCCCCCTGCTGTCCCACAGGGGCTCCAGCACATTCTGGGCTGCTGCTTACAGTAGCCAGACCACTTTGGGTTGTGTGAAAAGAAGTATTCTCACTCTTTTTTGTTGTGAAAAGAATGTCCAGGAAGGCACCCTTGGCCTGTACATTTTGGTGAAGCCGATGGTAATTTATTCCCACACTATCCTGTTTCCTCTTCCCAAATTGCTCTGAGTCTCCAGCCTGCCTCTTGCTAACCAGCACCTGTCCATGTGTGACCATAGATATCCATTGGTCTCTGTGGCCTTGTTTCAATAAGTGCTCATCAGTTGGGAAACATGTTTTGGAAACTGACAGTACTGTGTGTACCTGTACCCTTGAAAATAAAAAGTATCTGATAAAGTAGCCCTCCTCCAGGGTTTGCTGAGCCGAAGGGAAGGAAGCATAAGACAAATCCAGGGCGCTTGAAATTTAAGTAATAGCCAAGGCTTTGTGCTCGCTTCTCTGCGAACCCACCTCGCCCAGAACAGAAGCATGCACGGGGCACCACATTGAGGGAGGTTCCCCCAAGTCTCATTGTCGGACAGTCTAGGCTGCAAAAATGTGCCCAGCGGCAAAGGGAGGTTTCCTCCAGCCTTGTACGCGATGACAATCACAGTGGTGCAGCCCCGGAGCTTCCCGCCTCCCGAAGCTTCCACCGCAGGAACGGGGTACGCGGCACTATCGGTATCTTGGAGTCAGAGGCTCCACTCGAGTGCCACGCGCTCAGGTCTCCTGAAGTCGGGGCGCCATCCACGCTTGCATAGCGGCGCGGGCGCCTGGGCTCGGGAGTTGTAGTCCCCGGCCCGGCGCAGGGCGGTGCGGACTCCACGTCCCGGCGGGCGGCGCGGCGCTGCCCGGGCGACAGGGGCGGGGCCACCCGGCCCTTTAAACCTTCCAGGGCTGCTCCGAGGGCCGAAGCCACAGATCACAGCACGCCGGGCGGAGCAAGGCGCGGAGGCGGCGGGGCGCTCCAGGGAGGTGCGTACTGGGCCCTTGGGGAGGCTCGAGTCCCCGGCTCCCGGGGGGATTTCCGTGCGCCCTCGCGGGCGGGGGCCGAGACACGCTTCCTGCGCGAACCCACCTCTCCCCCGGGGCGCCGGCGGTCAGGTGGTTGCCTGCGCGTGGCTGCCGCTCCGCCGGGACCGGCGCCCGCTGGCAGGCTCTCCGCGGCGCGGCCCCCTCGACTGCCCTCATCGCACCCTTCCCCCAGCCCGATCCCGCAGGCGAGGGAGCGTGACTCCCTCCGCAGATGCTACGGCCCCGCCTGTGTGCCTGGGCCCACCGGCGGCTTTCAGGTGGAACGCGGAGGCCCCCGGGGGATGCCAGAAGGTGTCCACGTGTTGGCGTGGGCTCAGCCCAAAATGTGGGCGCTCAGAGCCCCAGCAGAAGTTGTGAATCTGGTGTTGACCACCTTCTCCCCACCACCGTCGTTGGTCAGTCCCTGGATCCTGGACTTTTGACTTGTTTCTCTCCACCAGGCCTGGGCCGCTGATGGTTTTGGCGAAGTATCCTAAGGTAGCTGGGCCGGCCCCCTCTTTCCCATCTACCTCTTGTCCTTCCCCCCACACCACCACCACCCTGGCTCCCCTCCCTCATGACCGCCTGGATCCTCCTTCCTGTCAGCTTGTCAGCATTCTCTATCACTGGCCTATGGACTGTGTGAGTAAATAGAGTGAGGGGGGAAGGCAACAGGGGACAGAACGGACCCAGGCTGAGGAGGGGTAGGGCCCAGCCAGGAGCCAACAGGAGCCTGATGGCACACACAGAGTCCCTTGTCCTGCTGCAGCCTCCGGGGTGGTACCCAGGATCACTCTATATCTTTCTCCAAAGCCTGGCCTGGTGCCTGGGCACACAGCTCCTTTGGGCAAGCTGGCACCACTGCTGTCCAGTATGGTGACCCTGACAGACATACTTCTAGCCGAGGACACTTCCAGAGGTCCTCTAGTTTGGGGCCATGCTATTCTGATGTGCCAATTCTCAGGGCCACCCCAACTTGAGTCCCCAACAAGGACAATGAGGCCGAATGGGGCCAGAAGCAAGAGAGGAGAGTCAGCTGGGGAAAGCTGGGCTGGAAGGGTCACGGGTGTGGGGTGACAGTTCTGCTCCCACAGGTATGCCATGGCCGTGATGAACCGCCACGCATGCCCTGTGGAGAACTGGTATGATGCACTTGTAGACAGCCTCCCTCTAAGGCTTCCTTCATCTCTGTTCCCTGTTGGGTCGGGGCTGTTGTGAGCAAGCCAGAGACCCGGGCCCTCACTGCTCTTATCTGACCCTGGCAATGCCTGCCCCTCCCCAGGCATGACTTCAGGCCCATCCACCTGTTTCCCACCATCCCTTCACCCCTTTGGCATCTGTCTCAGGCCAGTTCAGGGAAGTGCTCTTCTGCCCCTGCCAAGAGAAGACGGGGAGGGTAGTCTCTGAGAAGCCTGAGGGTACAGGCTGGGAAAACCCCTTTCCCCCAGTCTACTCTCTGTCCTGCCTGCCAGGTCCTACAACGAATCCTGCTCTCCTGACCCTGCCGAACAAGGGGGTCCCAAGACTTGCTGCACCCTGGATGATATCCCCCTCATCAGGTAAGGCCTGGACACTGGGCAGGTAAGGGAGCCCCAAGCCCCTCACAGACCTGCCCCTGGGTCTCAGATATACTAAGTATACTAAAAAGCACTTAATAACGATACTACTTGCCAATCACTGTGTGCCAGGCCCTGTGCTGAATGCTTTACACGCAGAACACCGTTTAACCCTCCTAACCTTGGGGCAGCTACTGTTCTCACCGTTTTATAGGCAAGGAAACAAGACTGTATGTCATCTGTCCAGGCCACACAGCTAGTAGGTGGAGGCGCCTGGACTTAAGCTCAAGCCGTCTGATTATTCAGCCCAGTTCTGGCTCGAGGAAAGCCAGACTGGCTGCAGACCCTGACGGTCTCCGGGAGTCCAAGGAGTCTTGGACTCCACCAAGCAGTCCTGGGCACTACCTTACGCATCACGCACACGTGCTCTGCTTTGGGGGAGGGTCCTGCCCACAGCCAGTTGTTTATAGAACACAGCTGGCCCTTCTCCTAAATCAGTGGCTTGCCTGCTAAGGAACAGGCACAGTTAAAGCAAGAGACAGATGGGCCAGAATAGGGGTGCTAGTGCTCCTGCTCCTCTCTCACTCTGTCCTTGCCCCCCCTCCTCTCAGCAAGTGTGGCACATATCCCCCAGAGAGCTGCCTCTTCAGCCTCATTGGCAACATGGGTGCTTTCATGGGTGAGTCGTGCCCTCAGCCCCCCTAGCCAGCCCAGCCCAACCCACTCCCCCATCCCTCTCCAAGAAGGGCCCAGGAAACCCTTGTTCGGTGTGACCCACCCCACCAAGGGCTAAGGCAAGAAGAGTCACGTCTCTCCTGTTCTTGAATGAGGCCCAAAGTGTCCCACACAGCCACCCTGCTGGCCGGAGCCTGAGGACACCCAGTTCACCACCTGCCCTTCTGGTCCCTTTTGGCCCTCAGAGTGGGGGGTGGGGGAGAGGCAGGGGCAGAGGCTGGGCAGTTGGTGGGCTGGCTGGGCCTGGCTGGGGTGGGAGCAGAGCACCAGTGCCGGCGCCACCTGTGCTGTCTTCCCCCAGTGGCTCTGATCTGCCTGCTGCGCTACGGGCAGCTCCTGGAGCAGAGTCGACATTCCTGGGTCAACACCACAACCCTCATCACCGGCTGCACCAACGCTGCGGGCCTTGTGGTGGTCGGCAACTTCCAGGTGTGCCCGCCTGCCTGCCTCTTGAACTCTCACGGACGGGTACCCTCAGTCCCCTGAAGGTTGACCCAAGCTGCAGAGACAGCCCTTCAAGGCTGAGGGTGGGGACAGGAGGGTCTGGGAGGGAGAGGGGATGGGGGGTGCAAAGAGGGGTGGAGGAGGTGGGGCCGCTGCACAGATCGGCGCTCTCTCTGGGCCAGGTGGATCATGCTAAGTCTCTGCACTACGTGGGAACTGGTGTGGCCTTCTCCGCCGGGCTGCTCTTTGTCTGCCTGCACTGCGCTCTCTGCTACCAGGCAGCCACCGCCCCCCAGGACCTGGCTATGGCCTATCTGCGGATTGTGCTGGCAGCCATCGCCTTTGTCACCCTGATCCTCAGTATCCTTCCAGGACAGGACAGCCAGGAACTAATCCCCTAGCCCAGCCTCTCCCCACCAAGACCCTGGGGGGGGGGGGGGGGGTGTATATCCAGAAAATACTGCCCAGTGTGGTTTCCTACTTAACCCTCCCAGGAGGTGAGACCTGGCTCTTTGCCCCAGCTTAGTCGTACACCTAGGAAGGTAGGAGGGTCAGCCGACTTCCACATATCCTACTGAGCATTTCCTTAGCCCCATTCCAGGTGCTGTCTTCTTTATGCACGAGAGCTCGCAGCTGCAGCACGGGGCAGCCCTGTGCGAGTGGGTGTTTGTCATCGACATCCTCATTTTCTACGGTACTTTCAGCTATGAGTTCGGAGCAGTGTCCTCAGAGACGCTGGTGGCTGCACTACAGCCTGCCCCTGGCCGGGCCGCCAAGCCCTCTGGGGGCGGTCGCACCTCCACTCACCTCCCCTGTACCCCCGAAAGCGTCGCCATGATCTGAGGTCTGGGGAGGGTGGCCATGCCAGCCTTGGCAGCTCCCCACCTCATAACTTTGCATTTACTTTGTACCAAAAATGGTTTTGAGAAAGTATGCTGGGATATAGGCTTCCTTGCCGCTGGAGCAATGGCCACCCCACGCCCATCCGTGCCATAGAGGAACAGGCCCGGCAGGTGCTGGGCTGCACACAACCTACTCCCTTTACTCTGCACTGCGGTTTTTATGTTCAAAGGTCACATATTCTCACTTCATCCAGCCAGCCCTTCAGGTGCCTTCTACTCCTCAGTGCCAAAGCCAGACCACTGGGGTTTCCTGCTGCAGGAATGGGGGGCTGGGAACAGCAAAGATAGAATTTGGGGTGGAGGGATAGGCACTCCTTAGTCTGTCGGGAGGCCCACTTTGGGACCCACTGAGCTGCATTGGGATTCTTCACTCTGCCCCTTTCTTTCTTTCGGGCAAATAACACAGCAGAACCATGTGGGTATTTTAGTACTTTTATATATATATATATATAAAAAGAATTCTAATTTGCACGTTTGTAGTCTGTTCTGAAGAGTCGAGAGAGACTGACGCAGGATGGCTTTCCCTGGGCAAAGGATGGGAAAAATTTCCTGCCCCCAGAGAGAGTCCTGGGTGTCCACTGCTCTTTGAGAGCAAGGCTGCCAAGAATAAAGGATGCCAGCTGCTACCCAAATACCCCTCAAGGGCTTGAAACCCTTTCTAGAACTTTAAACGGTCTAAAGAACTGACCTGATCCTCCTTCTACTCAACAGTGTGGTTTGAAGTTTGCTTCCTCAGTAGGTGATATTGGCATGGGGCAGGGGAGGGAGGGGGATCCACAGGGCCACTTCAAAATGATCCAAGGAGTTTTTACAATGAAGCTAAAGAAAGCCTTTGGGATTCCAAGGTTTACTAAGAATTGCAGGGGAGAGGATGTAGGCTAGTTTGTCCTTATCATCTGTAAGTGGCTATTGGATGCCAGACCCTGACACGTTTTGCTTTCCAGCAGTGAACACATAGGCCCAAAGCCCTGGCTGATGTGTAAAAAAGTAGCCATGCTTTTGACCTGGGCTCCACTACTCTCAGGCCAGACTGAGCAGTGTGTAGACTCAGCAGGAAGGGACACACAGCCTGGTGATTTCTGTGGTTCAGGATCACCTTCCCCAACGGCAGTAGGGACCTCATGGAGGGTAAGGGGTCCCGGCCCAGGCTTGTGAGCAATGCAGTGCAGGGTGGGTAAAGAAAACTTTAATGAGGATTCGCAGTGCAAGAGAAAGATTTGGAGGACCGGTACTCAGCCCCAGGCGCCTCATGTGTACATGTGGGGCGCCTCATGTGTACATGGCTCCGTGGAGGTTCTCAAGTCGGTGCTTTTGCTGCTCCTTGCGAGCCTAAAGGAAAGAAGGCACAATGGGCATGAGCCATACGTGATGGCCTGTGGGTGGAGCAACGGGACAGCTCTCTTGGGCCTGTCACTGTTTTCAGGCTTCTAGCACGTGCATTGCCAAGGCTCTTGCCCCTCACCAGTCACCAGGAAGACAACTAGAACCAAGGACCCTGAGGCCTGCGCAGACCTGCTAAGGTAGGGAATGAGAACACGGAGGACAGGAGTGAGGGGGCCCCATTACCACCCTCTCCACTTACCGCCAGCCCCTACCTTATCTCGTCTATGTTCCTCGTAAGTGTCATCATCAGTAGGCAGCTCATGGCGGCACAAGGGGCAGGAATTTGTCTGAGGAAAGGAGGGCAGTGTTCCAGCCCAGGTCTCGTCTTCAGAAGTTAATATCCGTCCCCTGCTCCCAATTCCCACCCCTACCGCTCTCCCTTCTCTGATCCCCTCACAGTTCATAAACAGAACTTGAGAGGCTTGAGAACTGGGCCTGGGGCAGGGTGAGGGCTGAGAGAAAGGAAGTAGTACCTTGCTTAGCCAGGGTAGGATGCAGTTGGAATGGAAGAGGTGATGGCAAGGCATTTCAATGGCAGTCTCCTCCTCCTCAAATTCCAAAAGACACACGGGGCACTTGAGCTCTTTGGGAGGGAGTGCTGATCAGGAGAGCTGCTACAGGCCCTACCTCCCAGCTCCCACTCCTCAAGGACATTCTTGCCCCAGCCGGACCTGGAAAACTGAACGGCCAGACCAGTCTAGCTTGGGAGGGGGTGGGTCTGGCAAATCTGCCCCAAACAGCAGAAAGAATGAGTGTTCTCACCGGCCTGAGAGCCCCTGATGACTCTCCTCGGAAGGTTCTCAACCACAGCTTTGGCGGCAGGTGGAGGCAAGTGGTGGTCCCAATCTACTACCAACCCCAAGTCTTCAAAGTCCATCCTATTGAAAAGTGACCTGGGAAGAATGGTGCATGGTCAGAACCACAGAAAACCATACTTTGTCTTTGCCCCCAACAACCCACTAGGCATTAGCAGATAAATGCCCTGCAGCTAGTACCCTGCAGAAGTGCTCACTAGATAAAAAGCACAGTGGGAAGCGGTTTACAGCTGCTATAAGACAACCCCAAGCATGCAAGCGTTTTAGTCCCATTTTACACATGAGGCAACAGGCTCAGAAGTTACTCAGGCTATGTAGGAATAACCTGGTAAAGCCAGATTCCCAGTGGCAGCGTTGGCTGCCGTGCTTGGTGCTCCTAACGAATGTACTTATTCACACCCATAGGCCCTTCCCCTGCCTCCATGACCCGTCTTCTCGCGCACCTGCGAGAACCGCTGCCCTCCCGCTACCGACTCCCCCTACTTGCCAGTTCCAGTCTGTCCTACAATATCTTTGCCCGGCCAGTCTATGAATAGCCGAGTTATCGATCTCCCTCGAATGTCGTCGCTGGACTAACTCTCCAGATTACTCATCCGTCCTCCCCCAAATCGAGGCCCTATATAATCAGCCTTCTCCAGCCAGCCCCAGCCCAGAAACCCGCTGCCTGGGCCCTCACCTCCCGACACCAAGCACCCACCTTGCGAGCTCCAGCAGCATGTTGGTTCGGGCCTGCTGCTCGGAATCCAATGGCTCGCAGTCGTGTTCATCGAAATAGGACGCCATGGCAGCAGGGCTGTCTGACACAGCCCTCGAACCCTGCTGGACTTCGGCCCCGCGGCGCTAGCCAATAAACTGCCGAGCTGAGAGAGGAACACCAATCAGATCATCCTAAAGGCGGGTACAGAGGCTCATTTGGGGCATTGAAAGCGGAAGTATTAATTCTGCCGCCCCTCGTTGGCCCGAGTATGTCAGGTGACCAAAGGCTAAAGCCTATGGCAGGAGCTGGTGGTCAGAAAAATCTGTTTTGGACTCCTAACGTAAGGTAGATACGTGGGAGTGTCGCGTAGTTCGCATCCATACTGCGGTGAAAACCGAAGTGTCGAGACTGTAAGACGGTCCTCAGCCCTCTCTGCGTTCAGAGGGACTAGGACGCGCAGGTGTTAGAGGCCCTTCCAGAAAGGGAGGCGCGAGGGCTGACGGTACTGCGAACCTTGAATCACCGCGTTTCCCGTTGCTCTCCCCGGCCCCCGCCCTGTACTTCTGTTGGTTCAGGAGTCGGCGCTTGATTCCTCCCATACCCACAAAACAATAGCGTTCTGCTCGTTTCTTCTCTATTAGGCACAATAAAGAGTAGAGCAGAACTCCCCAACCGTAAGAGGAAGGATCCTTGCCTGGAATTCTGGGACCTTACCCGCTCATGGGGCTTCAGCCCATTGTTCCACTTCTTCCTAGCTTCTGTAAAATCAGTGGCTTGAATCCAATAGGTGGTTTGCATCCCTGGCTACCCATGAATATCATGGAGAGAGAATGAAGGGGTTGCACCCTTTGGGGAAAATAACCCTTTCGCAGATACCCGCAAAGATTCTGAGTTAACAGATCTAGGCCCCATAAGGAGGCTTTGTAGGGCAGTGGCTAATGTGTGTGCCCAGGCATCCCACAGACTTTAAACCTTAGCTCTGGTACTGATTGATCTAGGCCTGGGGGTGGTGTTTTCAGAAGTTCTACGGGTGACTCTGTTTATTTTGTTTGTTTTTAAGTAGGCCGCACACCCATCATGGGGCTGGAATAATCACACAACCATGAGATCAAGAGTCGCATGCTCTACTGACTGAACCAGCCAGCCAGCCGCCCCTCTACAGGTGATTCTACTGTGACGTTGGGTTGAGTTGAGGACTACTGCACTAAATGATTTGGATGGTAGCTACCATTTATTTGGCATCTTGAGCCATTACATTGATGGATGTTTTACACACAGCATAAATAGTCCTCACAAGTGTTCTGGGAATTAAGTATGTCCCTTTTTACATAGGTAAACCCAAGTCCTGGAAGTGGCTTGCCCAAACTCACGTGGCCTCTAAGTGGTGTTGCTGACTATGGTGTCCTGACCATCCAACTGCAGGGCCAAGTGTTTTTCTCCATCTCTCCCAGGAAAAGATGGTAATGAGCCCAGAGTAGAAGTAACAAGCCCTGTGAGGGGTAAAGCTCCACACAACTCTCAGGTTTGTTCTTATTTTTGTGTCAGTAGCCCTCCCTCTGCCTAACAAGGAACTGCTTCTGTTACACACTTGACCCTGAATTTTCCTTCCACCCACACTTGAGTTTGAGACGCAGTCAGGTAGCCAGGCAGAGACTGCCCAACTTCCTCAGTCTTGTTAGGGCCTTCTTTCCTTCTTCCATGCCCTTTACCCTTTCATCATCTTTCCTGTGACCCCAAAGGCACTGCCTGCTTGGCCCTGTGTGGCCAAGGAGCTCTGAAAAGCCTGAATTCTTTCCCACGGGGCAAACTCCAGGCCATCCTTTGGGACTGTGCACTACTGCACCACTGAAGCCCTTCCCATTTTCACTGCTATCCGCCTCATCGGTAATCAGGTGTCAAGCTTGAGGAAGAACATAGGAGAGAAATTGAGCTGGGCGGGTGGGGGCTGGTTCAGAAAGGAAAAAGTCTGTCCCAAAGGTGAGAGCCTTGTCATATAAAAATCTCTGAAGTACTTTCCTCTTCTGGAGTCCTATAATGAGTATCCTCAAGACATCAGAAAGTAATAGATTTCATTCTTAGGGAAACAGGCTTAGAGGGCACTGGTTGAAGGGTCAGGTTTGGGAGTCACGCTGTCTTTCCACCTGCACTCCAGAAGGACCTGTCTGGGTAGGGCTGAATCAAGTATGGAAGGGAAAGGAAAGGGGCCATCTCCCAGGAATAGAGGCCTTAGGGCGGTAGACTTCAGCAGCCCCAGGAGTGGAGGCAACCTGGAGAGCTTCAGACCTACACACACACAGACACTCCAGCTTTTAACCAAACAGCAGCTTTTAACCAAACAGCAGCTTTTACTGAGCTCCAGGTGGGGCTGGCCTGGCACGGCCGGGGCAGGAGGCTGCCCTCAAGGACCAGTCTGTGGCGTGATAGGAGATGCAAAGGTGCACATGTCAGGGCTGCTCTTCAGCACTCGGTTGGGCGGCTCAGATGGGAGCAAACACCAGGGTTCTCTGGAGACCAGAACCAGCCAGTGTGGCCACTCGGCCCTCCTCCAGACCCAGCTGGGTCAGTCCCTGGGCCCCGAGGCAGCCACTGCGTCCTGGGTCTGAGAGGCACTGCTGCCCTTGCTGCTCTGTGGGAGAAAGATGGCCAGCAGCACAATCAGGATGATGAGCAGGCTGCCGCCCACCACCAGCCCCAAGAAGATCCGGCAACGGACGTTCTCCCAGCGCTTCTTCTGGGCCAGGGTCTTGGTCGTCTTGCTGAAGGCTGAGCTCTGTGGACATTCCCAGACACAGGATGGGAGTTAGTGGTTCCTCTAGAAATCCAGGGCCAGGGTCTCCCAACTCCACCTCCCCAGAAGGGCCTAGTCTCCGTCTGCATCTTTCCAGCCTGTCTGCTTCCCTTCTCCACATAGCCTGCCCTGGAACCCTCCCAGCCTGACTCCTGGTCTCAGACACTCCAGTTAACAATACCAGCCCTCAACCTTTACAGAGCTGCACAGCTTCAAACCCAGGACTTCTTCACGAGGCTTACCTGGAGCATATCTAGGCTAAGGGTGGCTCAGCAAACCCACGGGCCCCACACCTGCCTTCAGGCAAGCCTCAGACCCCACCAAGGGGACCCTGAGCACAGCCTGCGAACTCTCTCTCTCTCTGAGGACTCCTCCTGGCCTCACCCTCCCCCATCCCTGCTTCCCCAGGCCTCACACCATGTCCAGAAGTTGGTCAGAACGCTGCTCCAGCTCCGCCAGTTTCCCATCGCGCTCCAGGACCTTGTCGAAGTTGTTGAGCATGATTTCCGTCACCTCATCCGCCTGCTGCTGGCACCGTTCCAACTCCTTCCCTGCCTGGGCGCCAAGCCCAAGGTCAGAACTGAAGGAGGCCCCCACCTGGGCCTGAGACCTAGCAGCCTCCTTGCCCCCAGTGTGTGTGGGGTGGGAGGTGATGTATGGATACAGGAAACAGTATCTTACATGCAAGGGTATGATATGTACAGAGTGAAGGAGTGTGTGTGTGGCTTGCCTCTGATCTCACAGGTTCCTCTCCTCTCCAATCAAGGCAGATCCCAGGTCAGCCTTGGCTTTCAGCATCCTCTCAGATGCCTCAGGATGGAAACCTCCCAGGGTCTCACCCTCCCACAAAGCAGATACTTTGCTCACTTTCTCTAGGATGGCCTTACCCAATGTGTACCTGCCCTGTGGCTTCCCACTGGCCCAGGGAAGCACCAGAGAAGACGGCACCAAGCTACCTGGCTACAAACCAGACAGGGAGGAGACCCACCCCTCCCCAGCTAGAAAGGTCACCCTGGACCACCACACATGATAGCTTCCACCTAAGCCGACAGACACACACACAGAAACAAACTGGGAGATCAAACCTCCCTCTGACCAGTCAGGCCAGTTCGGCCTCCTGGCATGACCCTGCTCCCATATCAGTCACCAAAATTGATTCCCTGTCTGCCTGGGAACTTCAGCCTCCCTGGCTGCTGGCCTCAGCTGTCCAGCTACCCACTGTCTTCACTAGGGTCTAGCTCACAGAGACAAGACCAACTCTTAGACTTCTCAGCTTGGGCAGCAACCACACCAGACAGAAGAACCCAGCTGATTTCAGAGGAAGACCGGTGCAGGGTTCAAGCAGGGAGGGGTGGGGGGGGGGTGGTCTGAGAACAGGAGAGAGGAAGAGAGCGTGCATCACAAGCAAGAAAGGGACTGGGCTTTGGACACACACAACCAAGTGAGATCTAGGGCAGGAGGCCCCAGGAAAAACTGGAAGTCCAGGAGCAGGTCCAGGGACATGTCAGGGAGATGCATACCAGCAGATTAACAAACCACAGCAACTCCCTTCCCACAGCCTAGTTCCCCTGCAGCCCATCCCTGTTCTCATCTCCTCCCCACACAGCACTGGCCAAGCTCCCTTTCCTGCCAGACCATATTGCCCATTGTCTGCTGCAGACATTTTGGCACTTGACTAAATTCCACTTAAAACCAGAGAAAGGGTAGGGATCTGGTGGTCACAGAGGGCCACTCCTACTCAGGCAAGAAATGCATTCGGGATCCTTGCAGCTGTCTTGCACACAACCTCCAAGCATTCCCAGTATATGAGTCCTATCTGCCCAGCTGGACCACAGGCCCCAGAGGGAGGAGCTACCTTTGTCTGCCCCCCATCCTGGTGGCCGGGGTGGGGTGGGGGGCAGCCCAGCACAGTGCTGACCATTGCAAGGGCTCATTGAGCAGGCCATCACGTTATAGCCTATCCAAGAACAGCTCTTATTCTCAAGAGATGTTTTCCCAGCGTGTTTATCTAGCCCAGCAAGAGTTTCATGGGGCAGGCATCTGAAACCCAAGTAGGTCAATATTTACCCATGAGCTTAGAAAAGCAACCTGCTTGGAGAGGGGGCAGGCAAACTATGACAGAGGGGTGCACTCACAGGCTGGGGGAGCACTAACTGGGGAACAAAGAGCACTAACACAGAGAGAAGGAAGTTGCCCCCATCACTAACTTTTCCTGTCACCCATCGCCACCACTCTTATTGCTACCTTGTTAGTCAGCAAGCTCACGGTTCACATGCACACGACCCAGGGCATCGCCACATTCATAACAGTCCAAGGCAAAAACTTGAGAAGGGACAGAGACCCGAAATGACAATCACTGCTAGAGGTTGGTGGGATGCTGAATATTACTGCTTTTCTACTCTGAAAACTACAGCTATTATTCTCGTGTTCTCCAACATGGGGTGACGTTGGGTCACATTCCCCAAGAGAGTTGGCTGTGCTTCCTGCTGCAGCCTCCTTCCCCCCACTGCAAAGCCACTGTCTGGAGCCAAGGTGGGACCAGGCCTAAAAGAACACATTCACTCCAGGGAACACAGTGGCCCCAGGCTCA
The DNA here is from genome assembly GCF_003009895.1 of Hyaena hyaena. Lineage (NCBI taxonomy): Eukaryota > Metazoa > Chordata > Mammalia > Carnivora > Hyaenidae > Hyaena > Hyaena hyaena. The sequence goes on from NW_024081332.1 coordinate 99,643, forward strand.
AGTCCCTGGCCGTCCTGGGCCCTCCCTCAACTAGCTGGAAAAGGACACTATGCATAGGCCCCTGCTGGCACAATGAGAAATAATCACCGAATGTGGAAGGAGGTAAGGGACCAGAGGGCAGGGCCATGCTACGCCTGCCACTGTGAACTCAATATATTGCCTGGCACACAGCGGACGTGTGGGAAAAAATTTCTGAATGAATTGTGCCCGTTCTTAAGAAGCTTACTATAGACCGAGGGAAAGAGACATATATGACGTAGAGAAGAGTGAAGGGCTGTGCTGTGAGATACGCATACCCAGGGTTGGAGCCTCCCTCAGAGAGTGGATTCCTGTGAACTGGGATGGACGAGGTGGATAAGCCCTTGCAGGATGGGGTGCGGCTGGGGCATTCAGGCAAAGACACACCAGGCAGAGGGGGCAGGGTGGGGCCAGAGAACACAGAGAGTAAAAGTCAAGAAGGGGACAGTCGCTTGGAAGGAGACACAGAACGCGACCCTTCTGAGCCGGGGGGATGGGGGATGCCAGAGAGGGGCTTCAGAATAATTTCTCTGCTGGTGGAAGACAGCAGTGAGAAAACTCCAGGCAGAGAGAACAGCCAGAAGGGGTGGACAAATGCCACCAGCAAGGGTGTGAGGGGTTGCAGATAGTGGGGAGCAGAGAGCATGGAAAGGAAGGATGGGTGAGAGGGGCACTTGCCAGCCCTGTTTGGGGGTGTGCAGGGCTGAGGCTGTGCAGTAGAGGGCGAGCATCAGCATGGTTGGCAGACAGAGGATGGCAGTTACACAGGAAATGTTCCTGACAGACAGTTAGCCCTCTGTACAGAATAGCCTGCCTTCAGCCCTCAAGTATCTCTGGTTTCTCCAAGCCAAATAACCTTGGTGCCTCTAAAAACAAAGCTCTCCCAAACCTCCCTGTCCTAACTCCCTTCTCTCTTGTCTAGTGCCAAAGAACCCCGATTCTAGGGGCACCTGGGTGGCTCCGTCGGTTAAGCATCTGACTTCAGCTCAGGTCATGATCTCACAGTTCGTGGGTTCGAGCCCCGCGTCAGGCTCTGTGCTGACAGCCAGCTCAGAGTCTGGAGCCTGTTTCAGATTCTGGATCTCCCTCTCTCTCTGACCCTCCCCTGCTCACACTGTCTCTCTCTCTCCTAGGAATAAATTAAAATATTAAAAAAATAAAATAAAACCTCTTAGATACTTTTACAAAATACACAGCCAAGCAAGTTCTTCCTTACTGCAAACCTGTGTGTCCGCCTCTAACCTTAATACAGAACTTTACGGGGCCCTTTGATAACCTGTGTAGAGTTTATTCCCATCAGTCACTGCCGGCTGTTGAGAAGGCCGTACATCTTGATGGTAATAAAAGCCACAATTCAATGGACACATACTCCGAGCTAAGCACCGTGCTGCCTGCTGTTTGTACTCCTTACCTTATTTAATCCTCACAACACCTCACTGAAGGCAGGCTGTCATCCCAGTTTTATAAGAAACTGAGGCTAAGAGGGGTGAAATCATCTGTCCAAGCTCACAGAGCCAGTAAGCAGATGATCTGGGAGTTGAACCAATATAAACCCCAAGAATCATGTTCTTAACTACTGTGCTAAACTGAACGCAGGTAAAGGGAGGTCAAATACGTTAGCTGGCTGGGTAAAGACTCCACAGACCTTCTGATGCCGCCAGCTCAACTTGTGTGCACATGAGGGAAGCCGTGGTTCAAAACCCACATTCATCGGACGGTGCATACGAGATGACCATCTATAAGATGAATGAATTCACGCTCTTACCCACTCAGCTGTCATCTTTCCCATCACTCTTTGGTCCCGCTCTATCACCTATTCCTGCCACATGTCTGGCACAGAAGAAATGCCCAAGAAATACTTGTTGATTGAATGAATCAGAGGAGAGGACAAGGAAGAAAGACCAAGGAGGGAAGGGAGTGGGAAGAAGGAAGGGAAAGTGCTGGGGGCAGAGAAAGGGGTAAGACTGAAAGAAACAGAGGGACAGGGCTAGGTCCGCAGACCTTCCCCGGGCTCTGATCCACTTGCCTCAGATGAGCCTGTGAGGGGGCCAGAGTTTTCCAGTACCCCCCAGGAAGTTATCCTGGCCTGAGCCTTCATTTCAGGAGTTTCCTCTTCTCCCCACGTGCTAAAGGCCAACTGGAAGCCCACCCCTAGCCCTGCCTGATCCCTTGGCCTGCACGCTAGGAAGTGGGCTCTGAGCTCTGTCCCATTCTCGGAGCCTCCCTCAGTTTCCTGGCGTGACCTTAGAGCTCAGTGCAACCTTCCTGCCCTGCTTCCTCTTCCTGCCTCCAGTTCCCTAGAGAGGAGGCCATCCAGGCATCACGACCCCCAGCCAGGCCACACGCGTCACCCCTCTGCCAGCTTCTCCAGCGCAGAATCTTAAAGCACCAAGCCTGCTTCCTGCCCAGCCCATCTTCCCAAGAGTCCAGGGGACAGGCGAAGCAGCCGGCACCACCTGTTCCTGACACCTTTGCCTCGGAGATGGCAAGTGGGGACACAGGCCAGAGTCTGCAGCAGGAGTGGGGGATGACTCACTTCCAGAATGTGTCCCTAGGCAGAGGTTAGGAGTCAGGCCTGTGCCACACTCCAATAACTTCAGTGGAACTTTCATGGTAAACATCTCCCTTGATCTTTCCCCAGGGGAAGGAGCGTGCCCTCCAACACCCTGCCATGGGGCTAGCAGAGCCTCTGCCAGTCCATCTGCTCAGGTTTCCAACTCCCAGGCCACACTTGGCTCCTCACAGCTCCAGGAAAGGCTGAAGAGGTCATCACATTACCTACCACTTCTCAGGAGAAGGTTCTGAGCGCCAGGCAGAATCTCCCTTAACCTCACCAGGAGGTGAGTCACCGGCCACGCAGGTATTGCTGACCCCACTTCACAGATGCGGAAAAGGAGGCTCAGGAAGGTTAAGTGACTTGCCCGGGCTCAGAGCCCATAAGCGGCCACCACCAGGATCTCAGCCTGGAGTCTTGACTCCCTAACCACTTGGCTCAGAGAAGGGGGAAGCCCGAGTCGCGCTCACCGCGCGAAGGCGGCCAAACTTTCCCTCCCCAGCCTGTGCGCCCCGGTGGAGGCTCTGGCCCCCATCCTGCTCCTGGCGGTGGCCACCTCCCCGGAGGGGACCGGCGCGGATCCCGGAGGTCACCTCCCACCTCGGACTTCAGACTCCGGTCTCCCACCCACACGTCGCCCTCTGCCCCGCACCGGTCCGGCTCTGCCCCGCCGGGCCCTCACCATAGCTGCCGCCGCCGCCGCCGCCGCCGGGCCGGCTCCGGCTCGCTCCTCTGTCGCCGAGTGGCCGCGGTGCCACACACCCGGGAGGAAGCGGAGGGGCGGGGCCGCGGGCGGCGGGGGCGGGGGGCGCGCCTGCCCTGCGCCTGCACCCAGACCAACGAAAAGCGAAAGCTGCCGGCGACCGGCCCAGCCTCGCCTGGCTCCCAGGCCCCCGGAACCGGGCGCTTACGTCTGAACAGCCCAGGGCTCGCTCTGCACCCTGCACCCCGCCCCACACGTCGGGGGCCCAAAGAAGTGGACTCTGGAGCCGAGCCATCGCACGCAACAAGCCACCGTCCCGGTGCCCCTGCGTTAGAGACGACGCAAAGCGCCAGCCACGCGGGGTCTCGGCCACCTCGGGGAATGCATTCCACGCCGACTCCCCCAGAAAGTTGTGAAGGGAAAGAAAGTTTCTTCACATTCAACATTGTGAATGCATCACCTGCCGCTGAACTGTCTATTTTAAAACAGCACCGCTGCATGATACAAGTGTATGTACACGTATACGACGACGTATGTTGTGTGAACGCCGCCTCGCTTAAAAGAAAACAGGCCCCCATGAAAAAAGTGCTAGTTCAGGCTTTTCTGTATTTCCCTCTTCACCACAAGGGCAGCTGCGGCCCTGCCCTCATGACCCTGCTCCTCAATCGGAAGACGGGCAAGGCTACCCTTCCAGAGCCTTCCTGAGCTGACTCTACCCATTCCCAGCCTCTCCCCTCACTGCTGCAAGCAAGTCACAGCCACCTGTTCTCCACCCCACCCGTGCCACCCCCAGCACCTCAGTTGTGGCCCCTATTGAGGAAGGAGTTTGAACGTTTCCCTCCTAGGGTTGAGCCCCTGTGAGCACAGCCCTCATCCCCACCCTGGGCAATCTGGGTCCCAGGGAAGAGGTTTCACCCCAGTTCTGCGGACCGTGAATCCAGGAGTGGCCTGAGGAGAGAGGATGGCTGTAGCCTGACCTAGGAGGACCTAGGAGGACCAAGACTGCCCTGAGGGCTTTTCTATTGTCCCCCCGCCCCCCTTTCAGAGTAGGATTCCAGGACTTGCCAGTAGGAGTTCCAAATCCTGTCTCCTAACCCTGTTCCTTCTACACTCCCTCCCCAAAACAGGTTGTCTTTTTTTTTTTAATATTGGAAAGCCCAGGGGAGAAATGGGGACAGAGATGACAAGAACTCTTTCCCCAAACCAAGACAGAGGAAAGAGTGACAATGAGGTGGAACCTGGCTGGGGAGGAGGGAAGCCCAAAGACAAAGAGCTCCATTGTACATGGAGGGGAAGGAGGGCCATAGGCCCTGTCCTGTGACACTGACTGGGCCCAACCACGAGACATGGGAAGAGATGTTTGCCCCCTCAGCTGAGACCCAGAGGCCCTGCTAAGTCCCAAAAGGGCAGGGGCAGACAAAAGACAAATAGAACTTTGTAGAACCAGGGGCACCCAGCTGGCTCAGTCGGAAGAACATGTGACTCTTGATCTCGGGGTCGTGAGGACAAGCCCCATGTTGACTTGTAGAGATTACTTTTAAAAAAAAGAAAGAGGGGCGCCTGGGTGGCTTAGTCGGTTAAGCGTCCAACTTTCGCTTAGGTCATGATCTCGCGGTTTGTGGGTTCGAGCCCCGCGTCGGGCTCTGTGCTGACTGCCAGCTCAGAGCCTGGAGCCTGTTTCAGTCTGTGACTCCCTCTCTCTCTGACCCTCCCCTGCTCACAGTCTCTCTCTCTCTCTCTCTAATAGAAATAAATAAAACATTAAAAAGAAAGAAAGAATTTTGAAGAACCAAAGAGAAGGAAGAGCAGCCCAGTTCCTCCAACCCCACACTCTAGACTGCAACAGGACCACAGAAGAGAGATGGCAGCGACGGGTGAGGCAGGAGGCCCTCGGGCTGCCTAGGCTAACACTTCCAGCAGAAAAGTAATAAAGGGACATGGCAAGACCCAAGATGGACACTTAGGAATCCTGCACACCACCCTAAAATGATTTTGAATTTTCCATTTGCCGAGACCCTCAGGAAATTCTGGTTCTTGAGACCTGTGACAATGAATAGAGAAGAATGAGGAGGCTCCGTCTTTCTTCTCCAAACATACGCTCTCTACCCCTCCAACCACTTGGAACTCAAATAGGATCGCAGCCAGAAGGGGACCCCAGGGGGAAAAGAAATAGAAGGGCCAAAGGCAAAATGGAAAGGGAGAAATTACCTCACATGTGTAGGGACACTGAAAGGTCTTTATTGCCCACCGGCCACCATCAGTTTCCCAGCCACTTGCTGGGCCTTCTGGGTGTCTCTCCAGCCAACTCTGAGGGCCCAGGAAACACAGCCACAGTTCGGCTCTCTCCTTCCGGGGGACCGAGGTGCTCCCTGGGGCAGACAGTATGGCAGCGGGGCCTCAGAGTGAGGGGCGGGAGGGCAGAGCAGCATTCCCTGCGGAGGATGGGAGACAGGGCCCTTCTTGGCACCCACTCTGGAGGGCTGCCCTGAAGAGGAGGCTGGGGTGGGGCTCCCTAAGTTGGGATGGCATGGGTGGCAAAGAGCACGATGAGGAGGATGATGATAAAAACAACCACACAGATGAGGACGATCATCTTCACGTTCTTCCACCAGAACTTCCGAGCCACCTTCTGTGACGTGGTCTTGAAGTGCTCCGACTGTTGGGGGATAAGGCAGAGTGAACCAGCGCACCCTCGCACTGGAACAGAGGCGCCCCTCCCATACATCTAAATACTTAAGTGATCAGTTGCGGTAACGGACTGTTAGCAATAAATGTTCTGCCTCCCACCTTCATGACAATCGGGCGGGCCAGGTTCAAATCTAGAGTTCCTGGGCTCCCTTTGGGCCCCTGCTTTCCCCCTTCTCTTCCTACCCTGCACCATCACGCATGTGGAGGGGACTTTGCTCACGTTTGGGGGTGCGACCCTGTCTGCACAACCCACCTTGGGAGGGCACACGCTGGAGCCAAGGGGTGCAAGCTCCAGATGGCCCCATCTCCCTGCATCCATGACCCCTTGCCCCATGGGGGCAGCTGAAGCCAGAAGGTGGGCCAGAGCAGTATGGAGGAGGCTAGAGGTGAGAGAAACTGCTCTTTCTCCTCAACTCAGGTTGCAGATATTAAGTTTCCCTGAGCCATGCTCCCCAGATTAGGCTACCGAGAGGAACACCAAGTCCCGGGGAGACAAACAACCCTTTCCCAGGGATTATGCACAGGACTCAGAAAGCCACGGCCATTCTCTCTCCCCAAGGACCTAAAGCCTTAGGCTCCAGCCTTTACTGGAGTTACTTTGTTAGAGCTACTCCCTCCGTGAGCAGCTGACTAAAGAGAGAGAGGAATGAGGTCTAGCAAGATGTGTGGGAGATATTATTCTAGCCTTCAGTTAGCAGAGGACCCTTTGATCAAAGAATTTCACTGCTCTTCCCAGCATCTTTTTAAAGCAGACTCAGCAAAACTCCAGCAGTTTTCCGCCCCCTGCCTAATAACCCCCAGAGAAGGCCAAAGGCCCTAGGAGGAGTTTCCAGAGCCAATATTTTTTGCCCTGGGGAGGTCAGGTCCAAAGGATTGTCAAGGAGAGCTTTCAAAGAGGAAAATCAGTTTCATGGGAGAGAAGCCAAAGAATGGAAGGGCTGACGGGGCCATCTGTCTCTCTCATAAAATGCCTCCAAGAATCAACCTCCCCAGTCATTGGACCCCTTCCCCGGATCCCAGTCACAGTCAGTGGAATAGAGCAGAATCAGGACTGTGGACTTGCTCATCAATTCCCAAACCACGTGAAAAGGCAGACTTCTCTCCTATTCATTGTGCCCCCAACACCACCAACCCCTCAAACCTCAACAGTCCTCCCCCCTCTCTCTTCCTCTACCCGCAGTGGGCTCCCCATCTCACTGTGGCTTCCAGATCCTCTGTCTTGTTGCGGAGATGGTCCAGGTTTTCCCCTCGGGCCAGGATCCGCTCCACATTCTGGGTCATGATATTCTTGACTCCTTCCACCTCACTCTGCAGGTTCCGCACGCGGTCATTTCCTCCACCTCCACTGGCCTCGTCCTGGGCAGCAACACAGGGGTTAATTCGGTCAAGCGGTGGAGGTGGAGGAACTGAGACTCAGCCTCAGAGGCCAGAGGAGGAGAAGGCCTAAGATGGACTTTAGCTTGTTTTAATGCTTGAACTGTTTACAAAGAGAATGTTTTCACGTATTACTCATGTAATCAAAAATAAATGTGTTATTAAGTCTCAGAAGGTGAGTGCTGATGCTAGACAGACTAGATCAAATTTCTTTTCAGGTTCTCAGGGCCCCTGATGAGGAAAAGAAACCCAGCACTAAATCCCTCTCCACTGTTTCCCTGCTCCCCTGATGGGGTCAGAAGGAACTGCTGGGCTGGCGTCTCACAAAGTAGAAACCCACCACTACTAACCAAAGGGTCCTCATGACAAATACACGTGCTGGCCAGCAGAACGCCCTCAGCCAGCACAACCCCGCTTCCCTGCAAGGCAGCGGCCGGGCAGAAGCTGGGGGCCCAGGCCTCCAGCCTAAGTGCTGTGACCCAGAGCAACAGCACTCAGGCCCCAGGAGGGAGAGTCATTGCGCCACGAACTTCTGCTTTTCCCACCACACAGCACCACGCGCAGCCACCAGGCCACGACTGCCTGCTTAAGCAGATATTCAACAAAAACAGCAGCCTGGGTGTTGGGGGAAATGGAGGGCACTTCTGCCCTGGGTGAAGATAAGGTTTTTGAACAGGGAGAGAAAACTATTATGAAGCTCCTCCCTCCCTGACCCTAGGCCTTTTGAAACAGGCCAGGAGCTGGGGTCCAAACTAGATGGATTATCACAGAAACCTAACGTTTGAGTCTTTCACAAACCCTTAGTTTCCTTCCTCACATTTATGGAGAGGAGCCTGATCCCTCAGACTCGGTGGAGAAGACAGATTCCTGGGGTTTCGGTGTAGGGATAAAGTGAAAGGCAGGGGGTGGGGGGGATTTTGCCGCGGGGCTGGAATCCGCCCAGAGAACTTCAGAGGTGCTGCCCAGGGGTGTCACAACACCCGGCGGCGGGAGGGCTGGAGCAGGAGATGAAAGGCCTCTCAGCAACTCCCCGCCTGGAATTCGGACCCCCCACCCCCACCGAAACCCTGCTCCAGGCCAGCACAGAGGTCAAGGGAGGGAGTAGAGAAGGTGCAGGAACACCCGCCCAGGCGGCTCCGAACTTTTTGCAGCCAAGTTGTCAAAGGAGAGAGGCCACGGTCAGCCCTGGCCCAGCCCTCCGACTCCGCCGCCGAGCTCTCCCGATCCCCAGCCCCCAGCCCACTCCGGCCCTTCTCTGAATCGGCCCCCCTTCCTAGTTCCCAGCTCGCTCACCATGTCTCCAAGCGGCTCAGGCCTGTCAGCGGCAAACTCGCCTAGTCTGTTTCCTCCCGGGCGGCCCTCGGTTCACTTCCTGCTTGCTCCAACTTTCAGCCTGCCCCCGCCCACCCCGCATCCCAGGCGGCTCCAGCCTCACCTCCGGCAGGTTCCCCCAGGTAGGCGGGCAGCCTCCTTTGCCCTCCCAGTCTCCTCCCAAACCAGGGCTTAGACTTAAAGCAACAGGGCTCCCGGGCACCAAAGGTCTTCTAACTCATCAGGAACAAGAAGAGAAAGATCAAGCAGCCCTCCTAGGTTTCCTGAGGCTGGGCCTCCAGATTTAGAAAGGGAAGCTGTCTCCTTTTTCTTTCTTCCTTCCTTTCTTTCTTCCTTCCTTCCTTCCTTCCTTCCTTCCTTCCTTCCTTCCTTCCTTCCTTCCTTTCTTTTAAATGTCCTGAATATCTGACCCCAAATCCTAGAGACTGAAATCAACCTTAAGCACCCTGCCAGGGCTAGTTAACATAGAAACAGAACACAGATATGAAAATTTCTTGCTGGCAACCCTTGTTCCCATGTGCATGGGTGGTCAGAAAGTATTAAAACCTCCAGAGTCTGGAATGCTGTGATCTTGGGCTGTGGTGTCAGAAAGCTCTGAGTTATTAGCTGTGTGACCCTGGGTGAACCTCTTCACCTCTCTGGGTTTTGCAGGTGCTAATGCTGACGACAGAGGATGGTGAGAATGATAGCGCATGCAGCGTGCCTCGCACAGTGTCCAGAACAAAGGCCTAGCCTTTGTTGGAACCAGGAAATGATGGTTCACCAACCCCTTCTTGCGTCCCAGAGTTCAACAATCCCTTCAGGAGCCACCATGAGTGGGTGGTGAAGTGAGTTAGAAATGGTCAGGTGCCTGCCCTATGGACCAGAGAAGGGCCCCAGGGCAAAGGATTTTTCCACCACCTGGCTCCAGGCCAGAGAAAATCCAGTCTTCCTGGATGCTATTTATCAAGACAGAACAATAACAGGGTCACGCAAAAGGGAACAAACATTCCTGTCCCATCACAGAAGTATCAGTTCCAAGAGGGAAATGTCAGCTTCTCTAACACATGATTTTTTTAAACGATTTTACAAATTTTGGACCTTTGTTTTGAGGTACTGTATTCTAGTTTATAATGAAATCTTATCACAATTTAGATCAAGTTATTATATTTTGCAAACCCAAATTTTGGTGCACAGTACCAGCCTGCTTTCACCATCCTTAGAAAGGCTATAAAGTGGGTCAGAATTCTTGATCTGTACTTGTGCTGCCCAGTACAGTAGCCACTGACCCCATGTGGCTGTTGACTATACACATAGTACTATGTACTATATACTACGAACTTAGTACTTGAACTATGGCTAATCTGAACTGAGAAGTGAGGGGCCCCTGGGTGGCTCAGTTGGTTGACTTTGGCTCAGGTCATGATCTCATGGCTCATGTATTCAAGCCCCACATCCTCAGGCAAAGCCCTGACAGTGTGGAGTCTGTTTCAGATTCTCTGTCTCTGTCTCTCTGCCCCTCCCTCGCTCTCTCTCTCAAATATAAAACAAATAAACATTAAAAAAATTAAAATAAACTGAGAAGTGATGTAAGAGTAAAGCACACTCTGTATTTCAAAGTTATTATGCAAAAAAGAATGTAAATATCTCATTAGTCATTTTACATACTGACAACATGTTGAAGTAATGTAGTATATGGAGTTAAATTTTTAAAATTGATAAAATTAATTTCACCTGTTTCTTTTCTTTTACTTTGGCCACTAGAAAATTTTAAATTACAAATGTGGCTCAAATTGTATTTCTATTAGACATACTGATCCATACCTTAATATTTGTGTGACCTTAGATAAACTTATGTGACATCTCTAAGCCTCAGTTACCTCACTGTCTGTGCCTGGCACTGAAAAAACTCTCAGTAAATGGTGGCTATTGTGATTACTATTACTAAGAATTCCAGGGCTCCTGGGTGGCTCAGTCACTTAAGCATCTGACTTTGGCTCAGGTCATGATCTCATGGTTCATAAGTTCTATTCGCGCCTTGGATGAGCACGAGCCCCACTTCGGGTGAGCTGGAGCCCTGCTTTGGGTGAGTCTCCCTTCTCTGTCTCTCCCTATCTCTCTGTCTGCCCCTCACTGGATTCTCTGTATCCCTAGCTCACTTGCGCCCTCTGTCTCCCAAAAAAATTCCAAATGCTAAGTGCAATGGTGGATACGGGAACATGAAAGGTGCCAAAACACAAAGGGCCAGAGTAGAATGTCTGAGGAGAGCAGAAAGAAATGAAGGATTTCCAGGGTGGAAATCACGGTTACAGTAGTTGAGGAGTTACTGGGGTCTAGTAGGCCACTGCCAGCCTTGGATATACATTGATGTCCCTGAGGGAGCCGACCCTTGGGCCTAGACCCAGCAACCATTAGGGGGATTCTCTAGGGCCCAGACTTGGGACTGTAACGTGTTTCACACTCCTCTTCCCCTTGCAGGACCCCTGCAGCCTTGGCCTCACCCATGCAAACATCACAGTGCTACCCTTGGGCAGAAGGCCACCTTGCTAATGCCCCCACAGGATGAGACACTCAGTAAGGCACCAAACAGTGTACAGTGAGCAAAAATGGTACTATGGGGGGTGGGAGGTGCCTGGCTAGTTCAGTCAGAAGAGCATGTGACACTTGATCTTGAGGTCATGAGTTCAAGCCCCACATTGGGCCTAGAGCTTACAAGAAAGAAAGAAAGAGAGAGAGAGAGAGAGAGAGAAAGAAAGAAAAGAAAGAAAGAAAGAAAGAAAGAAAGAAAGAAAGAAAGAAAGAAAGAAAGAAAGAAAGAAAGAAAAAGAAAGAAAGAAAGGGAAAGGAAAGGAAAGGAAAGGAAAGGAAAGGAAAGGAAAGGAAAGGAAAGGAAAGGAAAGGAAAAAGAAATGATACTATGGGCAGGGTGCAAGAAGAGAAATAAGTCATTGATTGCTCTATCCCAGAAGAAATGGAGTATCAGTCACTTTGCAAAGAAAAATGCTCCGTGGTAGGAGTGGCAGCCAACGAAGCAATCACAGTGTGATGAAGAGTGTTCTCAGTCCCTGCGTGATCAGAAGATTTGGGTATGATCTCTCCTGCTCCTTGGCTGTGTGGTCTTGGGCAAGCCACTTCGCCTCTGGGAACTTCAGTTTCCTCGTCTGCAAAATGGGAAGAGGAATGAAAGTGTTTTGCAGGGTTATTATTAGGATTAAATGATATGGATATATATTTCTATATTTCTACTAAACCACTTTATAAATGAAAAAAGAGACTAATAGACAAAATAGAATGAGAAAATAATGTAAGATGAATAGTTAACAGTCTGCAAAGCAACCAGGCAAACTTTGGGGGTACACTGACATCTGTCCCTATCTTATTTATGGCCCAAGTGGGCAGTTTACTCCCCTCTGGGGAAAGGCTAGAAAATAAGGAAAGGCCCATTCACGAGGCACAACTGAAATTGCTTCCTGAAGGACCATAAAGCTCTCACCACTGCCAAAGCCTCTTTTGTCTCCAACCCCCTTTGTTGACTGTTACACTGCTGGCCACCCCATCTGTGACACAGTCACCTCCCCCCATTGCTTCTAACGTGCTTTCTTCCTTCTGACTGTGACCTTAGAATCAGAAGGTTCTGCCCTTGGCCATCTCCGCTCCTGACTCTGCACTCTCCTGGAGCAATAGTACTCTATGAGGTTGATTTTGCCCTCCAAGGGGGACATTTGACAACACCTGGAGACATTTCAGTTTATTGCAACTGAGGGGATGTGCTACTGGCATCCAGTGGGCAGAGGCCAAGGATGCTAAATTTCCTACAGCCCTCTCACAGCAAAGAATTATATAGACCAAAGTGTCAGCAGTGCTAAGGTTGAAACCCTGGTCTCCCTAGGGAAGTGCAATGCATTATGGTTGCAGCAGCCATTTCTGGATGGTCCCCAAATCTGTGTCTCCAGCCCTGACCTTGTTCTCAACTGCTATTGCTCCCTCTCCAATGTCCTCTCCACAGACACCCCTGACGGTCAAACCAAACCCTTGATCTTTTTCCTATGTTCCTCCTGCTGGGTAGTAGTACTTCCATTCTACCAGTTTCCCAAGCTAGGGATCCCTAAACTCCTACACCCACAGTGGGACATCACTAAGTCTTGATTCTGTCTTGGTCTCTCTATCCACTCTCTCCTTTCCACACCAGCTCCTGCTTCCTAGGTAATGCCAGTATTATCTCCTTTCTGGATAATTCCATTCACCTCCAAACTGACCCTTCTTTTCCCATCCATTCCTCACAGGGCTGCTTGTTATCTTCCCAAAACACAGATTTGAATATTCTCCACCCAGTCCCCAGAGTAAAGCCCAAAGTTCTTAATTTGGCATCCCAAGATTCTTTTTAACCTGCTTTTCAAACCTTATCTCCCATGAGACTCACCTCCCAGTCCCCCCAGTCATACCAAATTATATTTCCTTCCTCAAACACACTATTCCCCCTCCCTTTTAAGCTTTTTTAAAATTTATTTTTGAGAGACACAGAGACAGAGTGCGAGTGGGGGAGGGGCAGAAAGAGAGGGGGAGACACAGAACCTGAAGCCGGCTCCAGGCCCTGAACAGTCAGCACAGAGCCTGACACGGGGCTCGAACCCATGAACTGTGAGATCATGACTAAGTGGAAGTTGGACTCCCAAACGACTGAGCCACCCAGGAGCCCCCACACCATCCCCTTTTATATCTTTGTTCAAGCAGACTTTTCTCATGACGAGTGAATATCCTGCTTCATTCATCACTAAGCGTATTCATATTTAAGACATTGCTTGCATGAAGCCTTCAAGATTTCCCCCTGAAGTTAACTTCTTCCTCCTCTGATCTCCATTACATTTTATCTTTTATAGACTTTACAATATGCTTTGCCATTAGCTGCATACACATTTGACTCCTCCAAGACTTTAACTTCTGTGAAGGCAGGGGCTATGTCTTTATTTTGGCACCCTTGTAGAAAAAAATATATGCCATAAGCAGAGTAGGCACTCACTAAATGTTTGGGGTATTGAATCAAGAGATCCAAAAGAGGGCTTCTTTCTCTCCAGTGCATATAAAAAGATAATTTGTATTAGAAAAGGTCCATGAAGAAATCTCTTTCCTAGATGTTGGACTATTTTATGGATAAATGGATGCTAAATGGCATGAGTCTTCGTATACTAGTCCAGAAAGGATAAACTGGAAATCAACCCCTTCAACAAAAACAAGTTAAAATCATGAAGTGGAGAGGTTTTGAGTTACCACAGCTCATTTATTAGCTGTAATTCTCTTATCCAGAATGTTCTTCATTCATGCAAGACTACCAAGAAGTTTTGATTTCCCTTTCTCCTTTCAAAATTATACTCATCCTTCAAAGTCCAGCTCAAGTTTTCAGAAACTTTCCTGAGTTCTCCAGTCATAATTCAGTTCCTCCTCAGTGCTCCCACAGCATTTGACACCTCATTTAATACTTAGGACTTTATTTATTTATTTATTTATTTATTTAATGTTTTATTTTATTTTTGAGACAGAGAGAGACAGAGTGCGAACAAGGGAGGCGCAGAGAGAGAGGGAGACATAGAATCTGAAATGGGCTTCAGGCTCTGAGCTGTCAGCACAGAACCTGATGTGGGGCTTGAGTCCACGGACCATGAGATCATGACTTGAGCTGAAGTCAGACACTTAACCGACTGAGCCACCCAGGCACCCCTAATACTTAGGACTTTAAAGGGGCGCCTGGGTGGCTCAGTATGTTAAGCGTCTGATTCTTGATTTTGGGCTCATGTCATGATCTCATGGTTCGTGGGATCAAGCCCACATGGGGCTCTGTGCTAAGAGCTTGGAGCCTGCTTGGGATTCTCTCTCTCCCTGTCCCTGCCCCACCCCACACAGGTGTGCATGTGCTCTCTCTCTCAAAATAAATAAACTTTCAAAAATATACAGAATTTTATATATTCTATTATTATCCTATTATCTCTATATTCTTTTATTTTTTTTATATTCTTTTATTATTATGTTTTCTTGTCTTTCAAGGAAGAGGACAGAGGCCACAACTTACTAATTTGTGTCTTTCTCTGTAACCTGTACAGTTCTTGTCCCATAATAGACCATAAATGCTGAATTTAATGGAACCATTTAAGTAGAAGAGCTAGCCCAGCCTTTCCAACCCACACTGAATTCATCTGGACTGGGGCTGACAGCAGATTAAGAGATTCATCCCCTAAATAGATCAATGGCTTCTAGAGTGACTTGGCCTACCTTATCTGTTAGGATGGCCTAGAAGTGGGCCAGACCCTCAGCAGTAGGAAAAGTTAGCCCAGTGATTCTACCTGCCAAACACATCTGTCCCTAGTAATCCCTACTTTTACATCTACTCCTGACATTCCTTCCTTTTAGGAAAATGATTCTCAACACACAGTCCAGATGTGTGGACCCCTGGGGTCTTCAAGGACAAAACTACCTCTATAATAATATGGATACATTATTTGTCCTTTTGACTGTGCTGCCATTTGCACTGATGATACAAAAGCAATTTGCACTGATGATGCAAAAGCAACCATGGGTAATAAAACTGTTGGCAACTTAGCAGGAATAAGGCACCAAATTGTAGTAGTAGTAGTCATTGGATTACTCCCTGCTGTGCACTTGCATTTTCAATTAAGGACATCCCTAATGAAGCAGTACACATTTTTTGAAGTTTATTTTGAGAGAGAGAGAGTGTGTGCACACAAGCAGGGGAAGGGCAGAGAAAGAGGGAGAGAGAGAATCCCAAGCAGGCTCCACACTGTCAGCATGGACCCCAGTGTGGGGCTTGAACCCATACACCACTTGTGTAGTTAAAATGTGAGCTGAAGCAACGTTTTAGAATTAAAAGAATTTTTTTTTTGAGTAGTACAGACAGCTCCCATACAACACTTAGCCCTCTCCCATTTTTCTCCCATTATTAACATCTTGCATTAGTATAGTATATTTGTTACAACTGATGAGCTAATATCGATACGTTATTATTAACGAAGTCCATAGTTTAATTAAGGTTCACATTCTATGGGTTTTGACAAATGTATAATGACACCTATGTGCCATGATACCATTACAGTATCATACAGAGTAGTTTCACTTCTCTAGAAACCACCTGTGCTCTACCTTCATCCCTCCCTCCCTCTCCCCAGTTCCTGGCAACCACTGATCTTTTGCCTTAAAACCAGTCTTGCTTTTTCCAGGGTTATCAGTTTGGGGCATACCGATATAGCCTTTTCAGATTGGTTTCTCTCACTTAGGGATATGGATTTAAGGTTCCCCGGGTCCTTTTGTGGCTTGATAGCTCGTCTCATTGTATCACTGAATATTGCATTGTTTGGATGTGCCAGTTTGTTTCTCCATTCACCTATTGAAGGACATCTTGGTTCCTTCCAAGTTTGGGCAATTATGCATAATGCTGCTTACACTTGTGCGCAGCTTTTGTGTGGACATAATTTTTCAGTTCATTTGGGTAAAGCCAAGGAGTACAATGGCTGGATCGCATGGTAAGAGCATGTTTAGTTTTGTAAGAAACTTCCCCACTGTTTTC
Source organism: Hyaena hyaena (assembly GCF_003009895.1). NCBI lineage: Eukaryota > Metazoa > Chordata > Mammalia > Carnivora > Hyaenidae > Hyaena > Hyaena hyaena. Next base: position 115,861 of record NW_024081332.1, read on the forward strand.
CAAAGGGGCTGTGCCATGTTGCATTCCTACCAGCAGTGAAGCAGAGCTCCTGTTGCTCTACATCTTTGCCAGCATTAGTTGGTGGTGGTGCTTTGGATTTCAGCCGTTCTAATAGCTATCTTGTTTTAATTTGCAATTCCCTAATAAAACAAGATGTTGAGTATCTTTGGGTTTTTTTCTTTCTTAAAAAAATTTTTTTCATGCTTATTTATTTTCGGAGAGAGAGAGAGAGAGCAAGCATGCATGGGGGAGAGGCAGAGAGAGAGGGAGGAAAGAAGAGAACCCCAAGCAGGCTCCACACTGTCAGCACAGAGCCCGATGCAGGGCTCAATCTCACGAATTGGGAGATCATGACTTTTTTTTTTTTTTCAAATATTTTTTTAATGTTTTGTTTATTTCTGAGAGAGAGAGAGAGGGAGGGAGAGACAGCGTGAGCAGGGGAGGGTCAGAGAGAGAGGGAGACACAGAATCCGAAGTCAAGCTCCAGGCTCTGAGCTGTCAGCACAGACCCCGACGCGGGGCTCGAACCCATGAACCGTGAGATCATGACCAAAGCTGCAGTCGGACGCTTAACCGACTGAGCCACCCAGGCGCCCCCGGGAGATCATGACCTGAGCTGAGATCAAGAGTGGGACGCTTAACCAGATCAAGAGTGGGACACTTAACTGACTGAGCCACCCAGGCGCCCCTTTTCTTTCTTTTTTTTAATGGAATCTTTTTTTAAAAATGTTTTATTTATTCCTGAGAGACAGAGAGAGACAGCGTGAGCAGGGGAGGGTCAGAGAGAGAGAGAAACAAGGAATCTGAAACAGGCTCCAGGCTCTGAGCTAGCTGTCAGCACAGAGCCTAACGCGGGGCTTAAACGCACGAACCGTGAGATCATGACCTGAGCCAAAGTCAGATGCTTAGCTTAACTGACTGAGCCACCCCGGCGCCCCACTTTCTTTCTTTCTTTCTTTTTTTTTTTTTTAAAGGAAACATTTTACTTGAGGATGTTGGACAGACTATGGGTATTCAAACTGGCATATCTGGCAGATACTTTTTAAAAAATGAAAAGAGTGTGACTGTTCCTTGAAAGAAACAATAGACAGAATTTATTGCCAATGATAAAATTTGAGCTTTCAAGTGAAAATTAAAATTTTAGAAAACTTGTATCTGCCACTGTGAGCTTGGCAGCTTCCCAACATTTAAGAGACTCTGCATTTGGAAGAGCAGCATAACCCAGTGAACCAGTGTTCTCCAAATGACTAAATGCATGATTTTGTAAAAGGACCACTCAAAGTATTAGATATACTAGCAATTTTATGTAACAAAGCATAAAAGTTTATTGATCTGATTTCAGATTCCACATCCAACTAACCTTTAAAAAAAACTACCAGTTTTAAGTGTAGGGGTGGTATCAAAGGTGGAGACCCACAAGTATCTAAAAAGGTCATTAAAATGATTTTCCTTTTCCAAGTAAGTTATCTACGAGGCCAGATTTCCTTCATACACTTCATTCAACACCAGATCAAATGCAGATATGAGAATCTAGCTGTTTCCAATTAAGGCAGACATTTAAGAGATTTGCATGTAAAGCAATACAGTACTACTAGTGAAATTTTTTTGTGGAAAATATACTTTTTGCATAAAAATTTGATTTCTATAGGGGTACCTGGGTGGTTCAGTCGGTTAAGCATCTGATTTCGGCTCAGGTCATGATATCACAGTTTGTGAGTTCCAGCCCCCACATGGGTCTCTCTGTGGTCCTTAGGATGCCTGATTTACATCTTTCTCCCTCTCTCTCATACATAAATAAACATTTTTAAAATGTTACTTATGTAAACATATAATGGGTTTATTAATGTTTTTTAAGTGAATCAATACGTATTTTAAACATTTCACAGTGTACATTTCCAACATGGTAAATGTGGAAAAATAAAACCCACATAAATAATAGCTCTTTAGGGTTCTCGATCACGTGCAGCCGGGTGAAAGTGTCCTGAGACCAAAACCATGTGAGAACCGCTATTCTAGGATGCCTACCAGTGATGCAGTTGGTCAATCCCAGCGCAGAAAATAGGTATTACAGTGCTGGTCAAGCCTCACCTCTCTAGGAACCCTCCCTGACCGATCGATCACACTCTGTCTACGCACTGCCCCTAGTCTACGTCCCCTCTGCAGTTGATTTCAAACCTCTGGTCCCTTTAATCCCTACTGGAAGAGAGAATAAAGTAACTCGCACCCTCTCCCCATGCCGGGACAGCCCTTTCCAGGTGTGTCCTCAACTCAGAGGTAACATCTCTGGGGAGCAGTCTGACATTTGCACCCGCATCGCTCATGTCTGAGAGCACCGCAGGGACACCACGACCTCGAGACACAGAATGGGCGAGGGAGGAGCCCAGGGAAGTTGCCAGAACTCCGAGACATCTTAAGGTTGAAAGCATCGAGGGGCTTCGGAACGCTTCGGGGGCGAGACAGGCCTGGCGGCTTAAGCGAGGCGGGTCTGGGGCATCCTCGCTCTTCCTCAGTCAGCGGATAGGGCGAGGCCCGCCGAGGGCCCGAGTCGCCGGCACCAGGGGTCCTCGCCCCTCCCTTTGCCGCCAAGCAGGGAGCCGGCGCAGCCGGCCAAAGCGCTCCACGACAGTCCCGGCGCTTTGCGGCCGGCCGCGCGCGTGCTGATGTGTCGGGGAGGCGGGCCCCGGGGAAGTGATCTGTCGGGACGCTCCCTGCTCCCGCGCGGAGGCTGTGGCCGTCTTATTTCCTTGCAGCCATGGCGGTGACTGCCGGCTCCGCGCGGGCCCCGTCGGACTCACGTAGGCTCAGAGGCCTCCCCTGCGGCGCAGAGAGAGGGGCGCTGGTGTCAGAGGGGCGGGGGCGGTGGCACTGTCCTGTGGGACCCCGGAAAGGGGACCTCTGTTAGGAAGGGGCGATTGTACTCCGAGGATTCGGGTTGATAATGACACTCGGGACGCGAGAGGTTCGGGGGCATTGGAGGATCCAGAAGGAGGGGCTGCACTGCAAGGGTGTTCCGAGTACTTAGGAATCTTTGGGTGAACCTGGTGGGCAGAAACCCTAGGGCTGTTAGGGCTATGATTTCTATGATTTGGGGAGGAGCTGATCCTAAAACACTTCCATCCCCACACCTGCACACACACTTTCTCTGTTGTCTGCAGATAAAGTACAGAAAGACAAGGCTGCACAGACTTCAGGGCCCAGGCAGGGCAGCAGAATGGGGAAACTCTTGGGTTTTGAGTGGACAGATGTTTCCAGCTGGGGGAGGCTGGTGACCCTGCTGAATCGACCAACAGATCCTGCCAGCCTGGCTGTCTTCCGTTTTCTCTTTGGTAAGTCGGGTTTCTGGGAGGGGCCCGTGTGGTGCTGGGTGAGAGAATAACAATCCTCTTTTGTGTTGTTTCTTCCATGCTTACTTAGTTATTTGCCTCCCTTTTCCTCAGAGCTGACGATACTGATATCCAGGAAGAGAACTTTGTGGAGTTTAGGATCAAATCCAGCTTTGTCTCCTCTGATTAGGGTTTGGAGGCCAGAAATGCTTTGATATGAGGTCGTAGGAAATATAGAGGCAGAGGAACAGAGACCCATTTTGCTAGTGGCATGAAGTTACCCAGTAACTATACTAAGGACTAGACCTCAGAGAAATGGCTAGGTGACAGGGTGGACATTTGGCTGTGACTCCCGAATCCGGAGTTTCCTAACACAGGCCACAACACGAGTGCTTGGAATGGGTTACAGATGTGCTGAGATATCCATCCCCTTAGCCCAGCGATTCTCAACTGGTGGCAGTTTTGCTGTCCAGGGGACCTTTGGCAATGTCTGTAGATATTTTTATTGGTCACAACTTGGGAGAAGAGGAAGTAGTTGGCTACTGGTACTAAGTGTGTACTTAGGAGGATGGCGCTCCTCCCATCAAATAATTAACCAGCCTAAAATGTGATTGTCCCGAGGTTGAGAAACCCTGTCTAAACTGGAACTGGCCTCCTGACCCAAGTAGCCACTTCTGTTTGCTTAGTGTGTAAGCCAAGTACTGTGTCCTGGGTGTGCTAGGAAGTGGAAAAGGTTGAGAAGCAGCACCTTAGGACACTTTCTGTGCCTCGTAGGACAGACTTTAAATGATCAAAACCTGAACAGCGTTTATAGCGTTTTGTACGTTTACTTAGTTCTCTTTGTAAGCCTGTGAAAGATGAGCCCCTTTCTCAAATAGGGGATGAGGCATCAGCTGTGAGGGACAGCGGCCACCTGAGAGCACATAACCAGCATCATGCCTAGCACGGAGTCAGCGCTCAGTAATTATTGTTGAATGAATGAATAAGTGGCAGAGCCAGGTTAGGCACAAAGTCTGACCCCAGAGCTGGGTGCATTCCGCTGTATTCCAGTATATTGCACCGCCTCCTTTGCTGAGGCCTAACCGCTCCTCCTCGACTACCTTCTCAGGGCTGATGATGGTGTTGGACATTCCCCAGGAGCGGGGGCTCAGCTCCCTGGACCGAAGATATCTGGATGGGCTGGACGTGTGCCGCTTCCCCTTGCTGGATGGCCTGCAGCCACTACCACTTGACTGGATGTATCTTGTCTATACCGTCATGTTTCTGGGTGAGGGAAAGTGTGCGAGAGATGGGAGTGTTACGTGACCTACCTAAAACAAAGAAATACAAAGGATGCTGGTGAATGACCCAAGTCTTGGATTCATTATTTCACTTCTGCTGCGATTCATGATTTCATCTTGCTGACCTGTGTGTCATCTGAGCTGTGACCCCATAAGTCTTTTTTAAAATATTAAAGGAACATCTAATTCTCATTTAGTTTTACCCAATGATAAAATGTCTTATGACTTCTTGATCCCGCCCACAGCCTGTCCTAGGGAAGCTGGGCCTGTGGTGACCCTTTGACCTCTTAATCCTCTCCTCCACAAACCCCAGGGGCGCTGGGCATGATGCTGGGCCTGTGCTACCGGCTAAGCTGCGTGTTGTTCCTGCTGCCATACTGGTATGTGTTTCTCCTGGACAAGACGTCGTGGAATAACCACTCCTATCTGTATGGTTTGTTGGCCTTTCAGCTGACATTCACGGATGCAAACCACTACTGGTATGAGTCTAGGGGCAAGGGGAAAGGGTTGGCTGGGTCAGGATGGTTACCAGTGATGGGGGCCCAGTGAGGTCCTAGAATTTGCCCCAGCAAGCATATTTTCAACCATGCTTTTTGCATGGTTGGTTACAGGGTCACACTTTGATTCGGATGAATTCGGGAGGGGGAAGGATCGGTGAGTTGGGGCACTTGGGATGACAAAAAGCAAAAGGGCTCCGTTCCCAACCCTTCACTCTTTCCATATCTCCCCAGGTGCCTTGATCTATCCATTTCCTGTAATCCTCTTAGAAGAAGAGAAGACTAAAGCCAGACATAGATGTTTTCAGACACCTCGAGGGTGGTCATGTGGAAGAGGGAGCAGACTTTCTCTATGTGAGCCCAGGGGGTCGGAGTTAGAGCCTAGAGTAGCAGTTGCTGTGAGACAGAGTCATATCAGAAGGAGAGGGCCCACCAGGCTGCTCAGCAGTGCTGTCCTCGGAGGAGGCAGCCCTCCCCACCTCTGGCTTAGGTGACCCATCTTCCAGGGGAGGCGGCGAAGGGATTTGGAGACAGGGTGGCCGGGTGGATGACCTCAAGGGATCCTCCCCATTAAGCGAAAGCAAATATGAAGCATCAGGAGGATGGGTATAGGGGGAAAGAATTTCAAGTATTGAATTTGTTAGTGATTTATCAGCCATTAATTTTTCTTTGTTAATATACGGACACCCACTTGGTAAACCTTTAAATCCATTCAAAATAGCCAGCTCCGATCATATAAAATTAAGAAGCAGTTAAAAAAAAATTAAGAGGCAGTTTTCACAGAATACTCTTGAAAAGTTTCATTTTTATAATTTTTACACAACTCGAAAAAATTCCTATCCCTTCCTGAGGGATTTTTCCTCGTTACAATGCCATGAGGTCCATAGTGCTGTTCTATTTATAGATGAGGAAACTAAAGCAGAGGGAAGTAAAGGATTGGTCTGAGGTCACCCACCAGGCTAAGAGGCACAAGTGAGAATCCAGGTCTCGTTAACTACAGACTGCAGTGCAAGAGTAAACCACAAGAGTAGACCGCCAGAGTAAACTGCCCCTTTCCCATCTTCGCTGCTCATTCATTGTCTCGAAAACCCGCTTTGCCTCTGCCTCCCTAGAATACATCTAGTCTTAGTATCTTGGGTACCGCACCCAAGGCAGGCTGTTAGCAGGTACCCTCCAGCCCTAGACCCTGGCATCTAGGTCTACGAAATGTCAGTTTCTCTTGGATTTTGGAATTTTTTTTTTCTTAAATGCAGTATATATTTACATATACCTTTAGCTCTTCAAACACTCTTCTCAAATTGGTACTTTTTCAAATTGAGTCATGTTCTAGCACTGTGGTCCTTTCCCTGATTTGTTCCAACAGGACAAACTAATTTACTAACTGACTAATGGTAAACACTGACCTCTTTGTTGTTATAACTCACTAGTAACATTTCTGTTATGACTTACTCACTGTTAAATTCGCTCATATAATTCTAAAGAGCCTCAGAATAGCCTGGAGGACCCTAGAGGATATGCGGAGGCATCCTGGGCTAGATAGGTTATCACATTTAGAAAGAAAGGTGGAAATGTGCTGGACTAAGAAGCTCTCCTTACTCCTTGCTTCCTTGGGGTAGGTCTGTGGACGGCCTGCTGAATGCCCGTAAGCGGAATGCCCATGTGCCCCTTTGGAACTATGCTGTGCTGCGGGGCCAGGTACGGGACTGGAGGACAGAGGGAGGTGCTCTTTGATAGTCACGGTCAGCGTGGCCAGCCTGCTGCCAGACCGCACTGTACTCTGCCTCCCTCCGTCTGCCCTTGTTTCCTTTTGCTGGAAAGCTAGCCTGCCTCTCCTGTTGTTTTAGTCCCCTTGTCTATGGGTTCTCTCCCCTTGTCATGGAAAGAATAGAGCTTCATCCCTGCTAGATTAACATCCTCACGAGAGAGATATGCTTCGTGACTTTCTTTGGTACCTAATACTGTGCCTGGCATTGGTGGAATGTCAGTAAATACTTGCTGGATGAGTGAATATTGCAGATGAATGAATGGATCTAATCTTCCTTAGGCCCCTGAATTCAGATCAGAACTTGTGTTACTGCCAGTCGTCTGTAGAAAACAAGGTTCTTTTTTTTGTTTGAATGTTTGTTTTGCATTTTGTGTTTGCAGATCTTCATTGTGTACTTCATTGCGGGTGTGAAAAAGCTGGACGCAGACTGGGTTGAAGGCTATTCCATGGAGTACCTGTCCCGGCACTGGCTCTTCAGTCCCTTCAAGTGAGTGGCAGTCAGGCCAGAGTTTTCTTTGAGGCACAGGTACACAGCGGGTGACTCCCCTCCCCCAGGTCTACAGTAATGCTTTGCCTGAATTTGCCACATGCTCTCCTCTGGCCACTCATCTTCCCATTGAGCTGAAGGCAGAGTCAGTGATACCACAAGATCTAGGCCTACTGACCCCTGGGAGACCTATGATATGGGCAGGAACAAAGGGAAAAAAACTAAACGAAGAGGAAAGTCAGAATGAAGTGACTTGGTGACTGAGTCCACGCTCCTGGCAGCTGCCATGCGTGGGGCCTTGTGCTGCCGCCGGGACTCCTCAGCCAGTGTCTGTAGATGGACAGTCAGCGTCCCTGTGCTGACAAAGTCACTGTTGCCAACTCCTTAGAAAACACAGGTTTGCCTCTCTTGATTTCTCCTTTCCTCCTGTTTTTTCTTGCCTTGTGTTTTGCTTTGTTTTCTCTCTTCTCTGTTCTTTCTCGGTTCCAAAAGTTTGATTTTATTATATTAGGCATTAACCTTTTACTTATACTTTTTATTTCTTGAGTTTATTTATTTATTTTGAGAGAGAGAGTGAGCGCACACACAGGAGGGGCGGAAAGAGACGAAGGGAGAGAAAAATCCCAGACAGGCTGTGCACTTTCAATGTGGAACGCAGTGCAGGGCTTGAACTCACAAACTGTGGGATCATGACCTGAGCTGAAATCAAAAGTTGGATGATTTAATCCACTGAGCCACCCAGGTGCCCTAGTCAGGCATTCACCTTTTAAAATTTCTTTTCTTTCCCTCCCTCCTCCCTCCCTTCCTTTTTAAATGTTTATTTTCTGACTGAGAGAATGAGCTAGGGAGGAGGGGCAGAGAGAAGGAGACAGAGAATCAGAAGCAGGCTCTGCACTAGAGCTCTATGTAGGGCTGGAACCATGAACCACAAGACCATGACCTGAGCCAAAGTCAGACTATTTTTTTTTAATTTAAAAAAATTTTTAATGTTTATTTTTGATAGAGACAGAACATGAGCAGGGGAGGGGCAGAGAGAGAGAGAGGGAGACACAGAATCTGAAGCAGGCTCCAGGCTCTGAGTTGTCAGGACAGCTCAATGTGGGGCTTGAACCCACGACCTGGGATCATGACCTGAGCCGAAGTCAGACACTTAACCAACTGAGCCACCCAGGCGCCCCAGCAAAGTTGGGCTCTTAACCAAGTGAGACAGGCGCCCTAGTGTCTTCTCATTTATAAACTCCGTGAAGAGTCTACTCCCAGGGCTCCTGGGTGGCGCGGTCAGTTAAGCATCAGACTTGGGCTCATATCATGATCTTACAGTTCATAGGTTCAAGCCCCGTGTCAAGCTCTGTGCTGACAGCTCAGAGCCTGGAGCCTGCTTTGGATTCTGTGTCTCCCTCTCTCTGCCCCTACCCTACTCATTCTCTCTTTATCTCTTTCTCCCTCCCTCCTTCCCTCCCTCCCTCCCTCTTTCTCTCTCAAAAATAAACATTAAAAAGAAAGAACTTACTCCCCAAAATACACTCACTTCTCAATCAAATTTGCTTTGTGAAATCTGCCCTTATTACGTGGGGCGTGTTGAAAAAAATCGAACACCTAAAGGTGTGGAAATGGAAAGGGTTGGAAAGTCTACCATAGGGTGTTTGTGCAGAGTTCTCCCCGCCTGCTACGGTACATCCTTTGGCAAGGACAGGGTGGCGGAGGTGCATTTGCTGTGATTGTGTTGTGAATGCTGGGTTCTCTGATAGGCTGGTGCCTGACCTTTGTCCCTGGTGTCTACAGGCTAGTACTGTCCGAGGAGATGACTAGCCTGCTAGTGGTGCACTGGTGTGGACTGCTCCTCGACCTCTCAGCTGGCTTCCTGCTCTTCTTTGATGCCTCAAGGTCCATTGGCCTCCTTTTTGTGTCCTACTTCCACTGCATGAATTCCCAGCTTTTCAGCATCGGTCAGTACCTGTGGCCTGGTAGGAGATGGGAAGCCACCGGTTTGCGGGAAGGGACTAGCTGGACACGTTGTTCGGGAGTGGGAGGTGGTGATGGGAAGTGGAGTTAAACTGAGCCAGATGTAGTCCCTGGAAAATGGCGGTAAGCAGGAGGAGAGGACTGGGGCCTCTGGGCTCAGCTAGTGTGTTGTGTAGGAAGGAATCTCAGGGAAGTAAGAATCCTCTAGTTAAGAACTTCTTTCATCACAAGTGGAATTCCTGGAAGAGGCTTCCTAAAGGACGGTGGTGAGGGGATCGCCCACGATCCCTGCAAGCAAACTCCTGAAAAGCTTATTTTCTCCCTGCATTCCTAGGTATGTTCCCGTACGTCATGCTCGCCAGCAGCCCTCTCTTCTGCTCCCCTGAGTGGCCCCGGAAGCTAGTGTCTCACTTCCCCGAAAGGCTGCAAGAACTGCTGCCCCTCAAGGCCGCCCCGCAGCCCAGTGTGTCCTGTGTGTATAAGAGGAACCGAGCCAAAAGTGGCCAGAAGCCAGGGCTGCGCCATCAGCTGGGTGCCGCCTTCACCCTGCTCTACCTCCTGGAGCAGCTCTTCCTGCCCTATTCTCATTTCCTCACCCAGGTAGGTGTGGGCTGGGGCTTGGGTTGGGAAGTGGCGGGGGTCACAGCGTTAGGGAAGTGTGGAGCTGGGTGGGGTCAGAATGGGGTTAGGATGAGTCCTGTTGGACTGATCGCCTCCGCCCTGCTTTTTCAGGGCTATAACAACTGGACGAATGGGCTGTATGGCTACTCCTGGGACATGATGGTCCACTCACGCTCCCACCAGCACGTGAAGATCACCTACCGTGATGGCCGCACTGGCGAGCTGGGCTACCTTAACCCTGGGGTGAGGTGTCTGATGCGAACAACTTACTGCTCTGCAGAGCTCCCTTGAGCATGGGGTCTGATTTGGTCCTAAATGTAAATATAAAATAAACTCGAGTCCACTCTGCCCACTCTGTCCCCAGGAGCCAGAATGACCCTTCTTTAGTGTAAGTTCAAATAGGGCAGTGTCATTCATGTCCTTTGAATTGAAATGAGATGTAGGAAAGGTAAGTGTAACAAGCCCAGCATTAAAAAATTCTTTCCCAGAGACACGTTCAGGATTTTTTTTTTCCTGGTCAAAACAGGCACCAGACAGGGCTCTCTTAGTGACCTTGGCAGTGCATGACCTATCTGGGAGGCTGATAATGATGAGGTGGGACTAACGTGGGGATTTGGGGCAGGTATTCACACAGAGCCGGCGATGGAAGGATCACGCAGACATGCTGAAGCAATACGCTACTTGCCTGAGCCGACTGCTTCCCAAGTACAATGTCACTGAGCCCCAGATCTACTTTGATATTTGGGTCTCCATCAATGACCGCTTCCAGCAGAGGTGGGCAAGGGGAACAGAGAAGGGGGAAAAATGAAGTCCCACTCCTCTTGCCAAGATGAATAGTCCATGCTCCCCAGTGGTGTCTTGCTTGAAAGGCTATCTGTCCTCTGGTGCATGTCCCTGTTGACCTGGTTGTGGGCATAGCTGATTGCTTCCAGCAGGGGGCACCATCAACCAGAAGAAAAGGTAACTGACCTGGATTTTTTTTGCTTTGTTTTGTTTTCTTTTTTTTTTAGAGGCTGGTAACACAATTCTCCTCAGGTGGCCACTAACCCCCATTCTTCCCAGTGCTCCAGAATCTCTTTCTGCTTCTCTCTCTGCCCTAGACTGGCAATAATATGCAGACATAAGCCATTTCTTCTAATTGGAAAACTCGTTCCCTCTATCTGGAAACAGTGATGAAGGAACAGAATCAGACATTCTGGTGGATGGGTGCTGTGGTCTCTTTAGAACATGGTTTTCTTCCCTAAGGATTTTTGACCCTCGTGTGGACATCGTGCAGGCCGCCTGGTCCCCCTTCCAGCGTACACCTTGGCTGCAGCCACTGCTAATGGACCTGTCTCCCTGGAGGACCAAGTTACAGGAAATCAAGAGCAGCCTGGACAACCACACTGAGGTGGTTTTCATTGCAGATTTCCCTGGTATGGAGGAAAGCAAAGAACCCCTGCTGGTTTTCCTGTGGCTTCGTTGGCCGGGGACACTGCATGTGATGGAGAGGGGAGGGACATTGCTGACGGGCGGAATGCTCTTGAGACCTGAAGGATGGTAGTGGTAAAGGGAATGATTTCACCTTCCACGGGGTGAGCTGGGGAACTTTGTTGCCCCTGGCAGGGCTGCACCTGGAGAATTTTGTGAGTGAAGACCTGGGCAACACTAGCATTCAGCTGCTGCAGGGGGAGGTGATTGTGGAGCTGGTGGCAGAACAAAAGAATCAGACTCTGCAGGAGGGAGAAAAAATGCAGGTATTTTGCTGGAATTAACAATGGCAGAGAAGTTTAGATGAGCGGAATTAATATACTATAGATGCCAAAGTGGGGGCTCAAAAAGCAGGGGCCCCCAGGGCTGTGAAGAGTTCATCCAAGATCCTAGAAGTCAGTTCCTTTGGACTCCAAAACACAATGAGAAGACGGGGGGGGGGGGGGGGGCTGGATTGGGGTGGGGAGTGGAGGATGCCCATAGGCCGCCTGGGAAAGGTTAGAGAGTGAAATATGTCCATGTCCCTTGTCAGTTGCCTGCTGGTGAGTACCATAAGGTGTATACGACGTCACCCAGTCCTTCCTGCTACATGTACATCTATGTCAACACTACAGAGCTTGCACTGGAACAAGACCTGGCATATCTGCAAGAACTAAAGGAGAAGGTAGAGAATGGAACTGGTGAGTATATGAAGAGTTGGGCTAAGAAAGCACCTGGTTACAAGTCAAAGTTATGAATGAGGCTCTAGCCATTAAAGAGTGAACTTGAAGTTTCTGGCTGGTGAAAGGAGAATTCTGAAAGAATGATCTCAGTGATTCCTCTTCTTGCCATCTTCTGGGCAGAAATGGGGCCTCTACCTCCAGAACTGCAACCTCTGCTGGAAGGGGAAGTGAAAGGGGGCCCTGAGCCAACACCTCTGGTTCAGACTTTTCTTAGACGCCAGCGAAGGCTCCAAGAGCTTGAACGCCGGAGAAATACCCCTTTCCATGAGCGGCTCTTCCGCTTCTTGCTACGGAAGCTCTATATCTTTCGCCGCAGGTGAGTTATACTGACAACATGGTCATTGCCATCAGATGTTTACAAGTTGGGTAACTTTTCTCTGGTGAAGGTAACGGGAGGGACTATCCCGAGAAAGGACAATCTAGTAGTAAATCTTTTTCCCTCTCCATTCTTCTCTCCCTGATGTAATGGAAGCCTAAATGATCTGTGTCTGATGGCCTGCTGTCTTGTCTTGCCTCAGCTCACCACCAGCCTCCCTGTGGGTTATTCCAGCCTCACTCTGGAATCCTTTACTGGACCATATAAGGAGTAGTGTGCGCTTCTAGCTGGGATGGGTGGGTCACTGGGGGGAGAGAAGGTGGGACCAGGTGGCCACAAGGGGTTCAGCAGGAATTCCTATGTAGAAACAGGAGTTTGGACTGGGTGGTCTTTTCCCTCTTTTTCAGCTTCCTGATGACTTGTATCTCACTTCGAAATCTGGTATTAGGCCGCCCTTCCCTGGAACAGCTGGCCCAAGAGGTGACTTATGCAAACTTGCGACCCTTTGAGCCAGTTGGAGAGTCAAGTCATTCAAACACAGATTCTTCAAATTCTAATCCTCCTGAGCCAAATTCTGACCCTGTGCACTCAGAGTTCTGAGGGGGGGCAGATGGTGGGTACAGATGTGGGAACAGCCAGTCATAGGACCACCAACCTATGCACTGGAAATGTGAAGAAACTGATATTTTATATATTTTTCTTCATAGTTCTTTTAAATTTGGAGAGGATATCTTAGAGGAGCCAAGAAAGTAAAGCAAGGATAAGACTTATCAATTCCAGGTTGAGGGGCTAGGAGGGGTTTAAAAGCATTCTAGGATCAAGGGCTAAGAGTCAAGTTTATAGGGACCAGGTCCTTGGGGGAAAGAGATTTATGTGCCATGATAACAATAATGCTGAACTATTCTCAAGTGCTTGTTATATGCTAGGTACTGTGTGAAACATGGTGCCTTCATTATTGCATTTAGCTCTTAGTGACCATTAGCTCCCTATTTTACAGCTGGAGAAAGTAAGGCTCAGAGATAATATAATTTCAAAGACAACCCTCAAAAGAGACACTGATGGTTTGAATCTCCTCTGCTCAACTTCAGGTCCTATACCCTGACTCTTGTAATTCGCAGAATCACAGACAATAATTATGAAATAGTGTTAGCTTAAAACTTGTCTTGTTAATTACAGGTAAGATTAGTATGGTGATCAGGTTCTAAATGCAGAGTAATTTTCTCTTCCCTACTGTTGTGGTTCCTTCATTGTTCCTATTATAGCCAGTTAAGTTTTTCAGTACCAGCTATGAGAATAGGTAGGACCAAGTTAAATAAGGAAATTTAGATGATTGGCACGAGCTCTCTCATAATAGGTTTACTATTTAGCATTATTCTAGCCTTTTGTGAGCAGAAAGCGACGTAAAGAGAATTAGCCAAACTGTGAGATTAGGGCATGTTTGCGGTTATTTTGTAGGCTTCAAAGTACAGGCTAAGTCAGGTGGCACCTCAATTCCTTGAAAACTCAAAAGCTTGGCATTGGGCTTAGAAATAAGAATGCATAGAGAAAAAGGAAAATAAAAATGCCCCTGCTCTGGGTGCTCATGGTTTCACAGCAAAGACTGTCATGGCAGTATATTGGCAGTCCCAGTAACTTTGATAAAGGATTGCATCCCTGTTTCAGGCTTTGTTTCCATGCCCCACCCCACCACACTTCCTTGGACAGTGGTTTCCGGGGGTCTTTCCTAGGCAGTTGCCTTCTCACTGTACACACTTAGGATGATGATGTCCTCTCCACTGGCTTCTGGGGATGCTGCTGCTTAAATTTCTTTCCTGTGCCCTTGATTTATATATCTAACAAGCTCCATCTGGATAGCCCACAAATCTTTCAAACTCTTTTTTTTTTTTTTTTTTAAATGTTTTATTTATTTCTAGGAGAGAGAGAGAGACAGTGTGAGCAGGGGAGGGTCAGAGAGAGAGGGAGTCAGACTGAAACAGGCTCCAGGCTCTGAGCTGGCAGTCAGCATAGAGCCCGACGCGGGGCTCGAACCCACGAACCGCAAGATCATGACCTAAGCGAAAGTCGGACGCTTAACCGACTAAGCCACCCAGGCGGCCCTCTTTCAAACTCTCCTAAACAACTTATGCTCACCCCTAACTCAGACCTCCTCCTGTATCAGTGAATGGCAACTGCATTTTTATTACCAAGCCACCTGAATCCTCAGTCTGGATTCATCCTTTTTTCTCACATTTCAAGTCATCAATTCTACCTCTTCGATCTATTCATCTCTACTACCTCTGTGTTCTAGTTGGAGATAGACCAGAGCAGATACAGTTGTGCAGGTTGGGCCTGAATAAGGGCATCCCACTGAGATCAGGTGGGACCTCTCCTCTAAGGCATGGTATGGGTTAGCTAGCAAGAACTGTGCCACAGGGTATCTTGATCACTTTGTAAGAAGTGTGGGGAAACACTGGTTTTCAGTAGTCTTGCAGATCTCAGTGACACGATGTACCTTAGTGCAATGTCCTTTTTAAATTCAGCTATCTTCTCTTCCCTGGCAAACGCCCCACCCCCTGCCCATTGTGTGGTAAGGAATTCTATTTGGGGAAGGGACTCAACAGTAGCTGTAATATAGGCAAGGATGCTGCTGTCTCCCCAAACTGTTCTACTTCATTCTACTCCCAACTTTTGGCTTTGTCCCTAACCAAGTTGTTCCTTTATAACTTTGTACAAAGTCCAGTAGATTTCCTATTAACCTACACATCTGATCTTTCCTCCCACACCATATTCATGGGTTGACTTTCAACCATTTACAATCACCATCACCCCATTTTGCATCTTTGCTTCTGCTTTACTCCCTGGGCGGGTTACTATTTCTTCATCTTCATTTTTTAGTAACTTTCTCCCGTGTTAGGTAGAGGCAAATACTGAACCTAGCCTTAACTTCTCTAGTGTTATCCCACAAGCCTATAAGCATCCAGTGTATCCCTGTGCCCCTTATTTGGCCAGCATGGTTACTGGTCTTGACAGCAGTGCACTGGCATCTAAGCTTTTTGACTTTCAACAATGCTAGGACTGAACCTTGCCTCCCCTCCCAATTATATTTAAGCCTCTAAATAGGTGCAGTCAGGCATACTTTGGGTTTCACATTTATAGGTCAAGAAGTTGAACCACCATGATTGCATACATGCTGAGTGTAAACCTGTGCCAAGTGGCTCTGGTCTTTACTCTTAGCTCCTAGCGAAAAGGGATGCTTGGAGTTCTGTTGTAAAGCTCTGCAAACTGCCACAAATTTGAAATAAGGGTCTTAGAAATTTGTAATAGTTTCACTGTAATTCTATACTCAACTTTTCACTTTAGTGCACTTATTCTAGCTGGCCCCTCGCTGCTCAAATTCTGCCTACTGTGCCACATAGTGAACCTGTAACTTGCAGCCCTTAACACCGGTTTATAATAAAGGGACTAATACTTCAGGCCTAATAAACTCAAACCCCCCCCAAATTGGAAAGATGAGAAGTAATGGGCTTAAATTCTCAAGACTAAAATGTTACCATCCCCCTTTGTTTTTCTATGTCCTTGATCTTGGACAATTTTAAAATGTTACCACAGTTGAGTGGCTCCTACACATTAAGGACATACAGATTTTGGCCACTGCATCAGCCAAAAAAGGCAATGCTAGACAGGTGAGATCTTGGGAGGTTTTTCTTAGTGCTAGGACTAGATTTACAAACCTATTAAAATGCCTGCAGTCCTGGATGAAGGGGTTTGAGGGGATTTCCCTGAACCATGGGAAGGATTACAATTATTCAGGGATAAGGAGTATGTTCTCAGGTCATATTCAAACCAAAGAATAATGGACACAATTAAGGTAGAACCTAGCATTTTATTTAGATCTTCATTAAACTGTTGGAATTGAGAACCAGACATACGTAATAAACCTCCAAAAATAGATCCTGAAAGGCACTTTCTGCTTAGGGCAAGCAGTCATGGAATAAGCATGTAAACAAGCTGGCTTCTCTGTACCACACCAGCCAAGTCAGCTTTCTCCATGGCCAGCCGCACCAGCTCTGCCCTCCCTTCTGTTAACACCAGCCAGACCCCCTGTAGGTCTAACCCAAGGTTTTTCTGTAGGACACCTTGGCCTACCTGGGAATGCTGGAAACATGTTGTTAAAGGAATCATGGTGTTGAGGAAAAAAAAAAAAAAAAAAATCTTTTAAAAGCTGCCATCTGAGGTGATGGCTTCTCTGTACTTACGCCATACCCCAGAATACAATAAATAAGCAATTAGAAAATGTTCAAGTATGAAGGGATTTCCTCCTCCCCGCCAAAAGCACTGCTCTCTGAAGGAAGCTGGTTTCTCTGTAGCTACACCAGCTGTTCAGAAAGCTCATTGGACCTGGTTTTGAAAATAAAACAAAGTTAAAACCCTGGGAGGAATTATTGTGCAGTGTGGATTACTCAGTCTTTCTTATAAAGAAAAAAAAAAAGTTATCTGGTACCAAAGTGTGCAACCTACAGACCCTCAGGTACTGCCCTGTGACTTCTCTGTATGACATCACAAGGGTGCCAAGTGCCTGTTTTTCTAGAGCTAGGAGTTGGTGGTTTGGCTAGTGCTGAAACCATGCATAGGATTGGTTTACTAAATAAAAACCTTATTACGTACGTCCTCCAAAAGACAGCTGAAAAGTGGAGAGATTTTGATTTGGTGCTATTTAAGAGATGGCAATTAAGAGCATAAGCACCAGGGAGATGGTTTAATGGTAACTGCCTTTTTTTTTTTTTTTTTAATGTCAGGCTAGAGCTCCAACTGGAACTTGCGTTACATGCAAGAATGATTGGATAGGGAACACTCCCTGACAAAGAGCTACATAATTAGAAATGGATCAAGTTATAGGGAAGATAAGGGAAGGCTTCACATTCTTAATAGAGCTCAAGACATTACAAATTCATGCTGACAGGGCTATGGCATTGCCAGACAGAGGCTATAATGGAACTACAAGTACTTTACGTGCACATTACAGGACATTTTCAGCATTTGGTGGGAAAGTCAATGCAATTAGGATTTTAGAAGGTTGGGTGATAGGGCACAAAGGTTCAATTTCAAAGCATTATTTACTACAGTGTTGTTGGTTTGTTTCTAGGCAGTTACATGGATCACCTATGCTCACTAAATTCATTATAATGGTGAACAAAACACCTAGGGACAGAATAGCAAGACCGACTTACAGTCCCCCACACAAGCTAAAATTCATGTCATTGACTAGAGTGACTGCAACTGATCAGGAGCTGAAAGAGGACAGGAAAATTTAGGAAGAAGGGCCCTTTCCCTCAGAGCTTGAAGGCTTCTCTGTAGCCTACGCCAACAAGTCTGGGGAAAAAAGGCTAACACTTTCAATACTTAAGCTTTTTGGGCACTTCCCATGGGAAGCTGTCCCTACCAAAGTGGCCATAGGCTGCAGTCCTCTGATAAATTGGCTTCTTCAGATCCAGATCCCTGGAATATACAAGTCCGTAACTTAATATGTAGCATTCAATAAAAAATAAAGCAAAACAATCAGCAAGACTCATTTTCAAGAGTTCTGGCAAATGAGTTCAGTTCTCTGGGGCTTGCTAGGAAAAAAGTTTGTGGCAGAAGTGTTTGTTACTTCCCTGGTGTCCAAACTCCTCGCACAGTCCTTATTAGTAACTACAGTTCTTGTTTTTCCATCCTTGGCTCAACAAATATGAAAATTTGTCATTATTCTGATAAATTCCAAATGTCAAAAAGCTCATCTGAGATCACAGCATACTTACCAAGGTCCCACGCCCAAGCCCTGTTTATTTTCTTTATAGCAGCCTTGAATATCCCCACTTATCTGTACTAATTTCTTTTAGGTAAAACAGACATCCTTAGATAACATGAGCACAAAGCCCAAAAATGCAAAAGACTTTTCTAGGGTGGTTAATCTAAGCCATGGAACACTGTAATTTTAGATTTTTCTTAATATAAGCCTTTACTAAAGGCAATTTAGAAGATAACACCAACAGTTCTAGGAATTAAAAGGTTTCCCACTTTGGAGTCTTCATTCACACCCACCTTCACCTTCTCGGATTTAAACAGACCTCAAATATATATATATATATTTGTGTATATATATATATATATGTATGTATATATACACATACATACACACACCCACACCCTCATTTTTCACTAACAATAGGCTTTACCATCTTTACCTGACAATGACCCCAGGGCGGAGGTCAAAATTCTTCTTCACAATCTCTAATAGCTCTCTCTCACTCTTCTGAGAGGTGCCATAATGGAAAATGGAGATAGACAATGGATGAGAAACTCCAATAGCATAAGAGACCTAAAAAGATTCAAATGTCATAAAAAAGTCAGTGATTGAGACCCACACATTTGTACAAATACAGCGGTATTTAAAAAACACAAATAACTGCACTATAAGCCCTCCCACTAGCATGACTTCTAATCACTCCAATTATTTAAGAAAGTATATACCTGCACAAGAACCCTTCTGCACAGACCTCCTTTAACAAGGGATTTTGCCACCCAACGAGCAGCATAAGCAGCTGAACGGTCCACCTTGGTATAATCCTTTCCTGAAAAGGCACCTCCTCCATGAGCTCCCCAACCGCCATAGGTGTCCACAATGATCTTCCGGCCAGTCAAACCAGCATCCCCCTGCAATTAAGGGATATAAGTCACTTTATGCCTAATCCTTTCCAATAAATGGTTCTAGATCAAGTTTGTTTTAAGTACTTATTCTGGATCACTCAACTAAAATCCTCAAGATTCACATGTAGACTTAATTAACAAAAATTAGAAAAAAGGTGGCAGTAGCCAAATTTGCAAGTAACCATTACAGAAAATCCAAAAAAGTAAATGGAATTGATACTGCAAGACCTTACCTGAGGCCCACCAATAACAAATCTACCACTTGGCTGTAGATGATAGATTGTATCCTCATCAAGATATTTTGCAGGTACAACAGCTTTGATAACTTTCTCCTTTAGGGCATCCCTCATCTCATCAAGACAAACTTCTTCATCATGCTGAACAGATATAACAATTGTGTGGACTCTAATGGGAAGCACAGCACCTCGATCTTGCATGTACTGCACAGTCACCTTAAAGGCAAAGCAGATTACCAGAACATCAGTTTATCAGATAAAATGGAGAACCAAGGCAAAGCTAAGTTACAATACAACAAAAGATAAACACTAGTCTTTAGTTAGCTTTATGCCAATGCAGTATGTGCAATCTAGCTTTATGATCATCACTTACTTGAGTTTTAGAATCTGGGCGTAACCAAGGCAAAGTGCCATTGCGGCGTAGTTCAGCCAGTTTGGCATTGAGCTTGTGTGCTAAGACAATAGTTAAAGGCATACATTCCTCAGTTTCATCAGTGGCATAACCAAACATCAAACCCTAAAAAAGGAAAAAGTCAATGTGATCAATCCAAGCTTTACAATGTCATGTTAGAAGAGATACAAATAGAGGCTACCAAACTACCTGGTCTCCTGCACCAATATCTTCCTCATTCCGATCAAGATGAACACCTTGGGCAATATCTGGTGACTGTTGCTCCAAGGCTACCAGCACATTACAAGTCTTGTAGTCGAACCCTACAAACAAAACAATGTCTTAAGAAGGAAAAAAAATAAAGCTATAGTGATACCTATGCCTTCTGTTTACAAGAATTATCTAGAATTTTAAATAGTGCTAAAGAAATCTAATATAGATACCTCCCCCTTTTGAAAGTTAGTGTTTCATCACTTCAAAAAGAGACCTACGCTAGTGCTTGTTTTCACTAACCGAAAGAAATCTGAAGAATTTCTGCTTTTACAGAAAAAGCTGCTACTGTACTCATGTAAGTCTATTGTAAAAGTGAAGCCTTGCTTTCTTCCATCATTTAGGCTTTTAAGTTTCATACAAAAATTCTATTTTTGGACAGTAGGATAAACCTATATACCCAAAACTTAGTACTTTTAAAGACCAGAATAGGGCTGGAACAAAAGGGATAGTAAAGTTGTACAAGTGGAATTAAAAGTTAGCAGGAACATTCTAAAAGAGCTAGAGGGGCGCCTAGATGACTCAGCTGGTTGAACACTCAACTTGATTTCTACCCCCCCATCCTCCCCCGCTCTCATGTAGGATCAAGCCCCAGAGTCAGACTTTGCACTGAGAGCAAGGAGTCTGCTTGGGATTCTCTCTCCCCCTCCTGTTGGCATGCACTCAGTGTCTCTCTCAAAATAATAAACTTTAAAGTAAAAGAGCTAGAGAGAGTTGAAAATATCTAGAAAAATGAGCTTAGAAAAGCCAACTCTTTAAAACACACCTTTGGAAGAATCATCATATCCAATGTGTTTAATGGTTTCACGAACCACTTTCTGGTAATCAACAGCAGCTCTGGACGTAATCTCCCCAGCAAGAAGGATCATTCCAGTTTTAGCAACAGTTTCTAGTAGAAAAGAAATTCACAATCAAATGCCACTCTTAAAAAGTAATTTTCACGAGACTACCTTTCCATCAGTTGATAAGCAGTGTTTAGAACCTACCACAAGCCACTTTGGCATCAGGGTCCTGCTGAAGGTGGGCATCCAGGACAGCATCGCTGATCTGGTCACAAATCTTATCTGGGAAAAAAAATATTTCTGGGTCAATTTATCTCATTGTCAATAAACAATCTCATTGTCATTTCCTTATAAATACAGCTGTAAAAATCTTTGGGAGAGGTTTCTTTCAAAAACTGTGGTGAAACCTACAGAACATAAGAATTACCAACTTAACCATTTTCAAGCATACAGTTCAGTGGCATTCAAAGTACGGAGATCTTAACTGCTGCCTGAACACAGCACTGCTTTACCAGAAACCTTTTGCCTGAAGAATCAACGCTGGATATAATACTACATGTTACTTGAAAACTTGATACCATAGTCTTAATATAGCTGCACCACAAGCTCACCAATTCAGATTAGCCAGCAGAACACCCAGCACGTTTAATATATTTAAATTCATTGTGATACATTCACTTTACACCTTAGGACTCAAGCTCATCTCTAAAGTATTAGACATTTTGAAAAATTAGGTTCCCAGGCGAAACCATTTCCACTGTTAAACAGAACAGACACATAACTAAAGTTAATCAAATTCAAGAGTTTATCCTCAAATCCAAAAGCAAAGCTGGGAAACATTTTTGATTCTGCCAAGAGTAGTCCACGAATAGGAACTGAATGGACTGGGAAATATCCAATGTGTTCTGAATCCTTGTTTCTTCCCTCACTATACTGCCATTTATTAAAAATTGGGAGAACAGACATCCTTCTCCCAGAGAGATCACTCTCCTGAATTTTCTACAATCATCTAGAGACAGCAAAATGCATACATATTGCAGTCAACTCGGAAGCTCCAGACTTAATTTACAAACTGCTATAAAAGCCTGTGACTTAATTGATTAAATTAATAAAACGTGGGCCAAATACTTGCGAAATTCTCAAGACTGAGGGAAGGTGGGCAACCCACGCCAGAACACCTGACCTTTGCTCATCAGGATCTTGGGGTTTGTCCTCTCCTATACCACGAGGCTGCTTGTGAGATTTCATCACAGGCCCGGTAAGCTTACTAGAGAGAAGAGGATCTTTAAAAGCCGTTAGACTAGATTACCAGGTCACTGTGGTCATCCTACAGAAAGGTAGGGCCAGGAGAGCAGAAGACTGATCTTTACTAGCCTGGGATTGAAAGTTCCTTGAAATAGCTTCACTCGTTCACGTGTAAATTGATCTCCATAATGGCGGACCAGTGGACAAAGCCCAGAGGAGGAGATGTTCGGGAAAACCCTGCCTAACGGTAAAGCCCCAGACTTTAAAGGGAAATCCAAACGAAAGGCAGCTCCCACTGAATTCAGGCTTCCAATCCTTTTCAAACCTGGTCCAAATAAGGCAGGCCTTCCCCAACCCGCGCTATATTTAGTTGGACGCTGTCACCTTGACGGCAAGGCCATATACTGCAGGAGAGCATGTCCGTACTCTCCTGTGTACCGTCACGACCCAAGGCAAGGAATGGGCAGGCTCGGCAGACGCCCCGAGGCGCGGGCCCCCGCTCCGCACGCCCGACGGCTCCCCCTCGCCCGGATGCCACATGCGGCAAACACGTGGTTGCGGCTGCAATGCGGGGCGCGCGCTCCCGAGGGCCGGCCGCGAGCACTCGGGGCCGGCCGCCCACTCGAGGTCTTTCAGACGGCGGGGCGGAGATGAGGATATAGTGCCCTCCCCGGGTAGAGCACAGCTGTCCCGGCCCCCGCCCTTCTCGTTTTCTAGAATCTTCCGCATGCCGAGGCGCGCGGCCGGATGGGAAGGGAGGGGAGGAGAGGAGAGGACAGAGGAGGAAGGGGGAGGGGAGCGGCGGCCACGCGCTCGGCACCGGCGGCGCCACGAGGACGGCGCGCCGCCGCCGCCGCCGCCGCTCTTCCCACCGCCCGGCGGGCGAAGGCAACTAGCGCGGGCACGGCCGCCGGCCGGAACCGGCCGCCCGGGCCCGGCCCTGCCCACGCCCCGCCCCTCACTTCCCTCCAGGGCCCGTCACCTCACCTGAGTGGCCTTCCCCCACAGACTCTGAGGTGAAGAGGAACGTGCCCTCCTCGATGAACGCCTCGTGAAAGCCGTTGAGCTGCCCGTTCATGGTGGTGCTCGAAGCGGTGAGTGTTAAGCGGCGCTGAGGAAAAAGGGAGCGGCAAGGCGGCGGCTGCGAAAGGTGCACAAGACGTGGACGGCGCTCTAGTAGGCTCGGGCGGGCGGCGCGGAGCGAACGAGGCGGCGGGCGGTGCGGCCCACTATTTATACACAGCGCCAGCGCGCGCCCGGCCCGGGCCCCGCCCCTCGGCGCCGCGCGCCACTGCGCCACTCGCGCGGGGGTAGGCAGAAGGGGCGGGACGCGGCCGCGGAGCCCGGGCTGAACCACTCTGCGGGGCAGGGGGAGGAGGCGAAGGTAACGCGCCCCTGCTGCAAATATTTAGTCATCTTAAGCACGCATAACAAGGGATAGGTGGCGATGCGAGTATCCTGGGTGCCCGTACCCTTCCGTGTTCTAAGTGGGAGGAAAACTGACGTGGACTTTATGGGCCTGTTCCCCTTGCTGTGACATGGCACCTCCCTGCCGACCGTTGACCGGGCTGTCAGTCCGCGAGGTCGCGTCCCCCAGCGGTGACGACGGGAATTGGCGGAGGTTTTGTCCTCAAGCTATGCCTCAGGGTCTTTCCGGCCGCCCCGCCTTAAGATGCCCTGGTGACAGGGAGCCAGAGGCCTCAGCCACGTGAAAGTGGCCATCTTGATTGCCCAGCGCACGATTCTTCTCACGGCCTTACTCGTCTGCGCCCTGCTGCCGACTGGAAATCCCGAGGCTTGCTAGCAATTTCTTGGTTAATGCCTCGGTGGTGAAAATGGCTGAAAAGCAGAATAACGAGAGTTCTGCCATCGATTCAAACGATTGCCGTCCTACTCCCACCCCAGCGCTAAAGTTTCTGAAAGAGGCTCTTACCCTTTGTTGCTCATGCAGTGGAGGCCGCGCTCCGGCTCCTTCAGCTCCGGCCTTTTCTGTCCAAGAAAGGAGGCCCCTCGCAAGGCTGCCCTTGCACTTGCTGACTTTCTTACGTCTTTGAAGGGAAAATAATCGGTGTTTAGAGTGTCCTTTCAATCCTCTGCTCAGGAGACGGCTGTTGGATATTTTTCTTGGGGGAAAAGCCCTATTTAGCCCCTGTATGTGATTAAGCAGATCTCTTGATAAGGTGAAATGGACCTTGATAAGGTCCGTTTCATGCAGCTTTCACTTTAAAACATCAACCTGCGTTTGTCCCAGTTTTGCCCATGAAGGGAATTCTAGGGAGAGAAGAAAAAGGGACGGAACGGAATTTGAGCCAAAAAGGAGCAGGGAGTCAGGGACGGATTTTATGGCGTCCCCGTTTGGAAGGAGCCCACAGTGGGAAAGGAGGGCGGTTGTCACTTCCTCTGGTTCAGGGGCTGCGACTAGATACAGGCCTGACAGGGGCTGCTGTCTTGGTGGCCCCGAGTGTATTAACATGGGATTTAATAATGGTATTCCGGAACTGCCCGCTTCTAGGATTGGATCCACGTTACCCTGGGGAGATGAATGAGACCCCTTGGAGCAGCCTCCAGCTGCTTAACTCTCGGAAAATTAGCTAAATTCAGAAGAACTATTCTGTCAGCGCGGGAGGAAAGGTGGGAGTTTGCCATTGGGAAACAATGGAAGCACTTGGGCTGTGCTAGAGGCTTTGACAAAGAAGGTTAAGAAAGAGCTCATCATCTTTAGACTTCCTGACCAAATCCATGGCGACTCCAAGCAGGCAGCAAGTTTAAATCACAAAAGAGACAACGTGTTATTTTTATTTTAATTTTTAAACAAACCACTGAGAAAAGCAACTGTATCAGACTTTCATATTTTTTTTGTTTTAGTGTAGCTCATCTTTTTTTTTTTTAAGCAGAATGCCAATTTATTAACTCACAATGAGTAATAAAATTGCCCACTGGAACAAATTGCATGTGTAGGCTGGTCAGTGTATTATCTCCCAGCAGAAAAATCTATATGGGAAGCCAGAATATAATTAGAAGGTTATTTGATTAATATGGAGGCAGAACAAGGGGATTAGTTAAATTTAATGATTAGCTCATTAAACCCTGATACCCCTATGCTACCAACTCCACAGTGGGGCTGTTCCTGCCAGGAAGATTAGCATCAGCTGTTCGTACTTGCTTACCTACTTCTCTTTGTGGCTCATAGCATGTGTAATATAGTGGTTAAGAATGAGGCGTTTTGGAGTCAAGCCTCTACCACTTATTAACATTGCAGTACAAACAATCTCTACATTTCAGTGTCCTCAGTCTGTAAAATTGGCATACTAATAGTACTGTCATAGGACTGCTTCAAGGATTAAACGAAACCATGCAAGTTAAGTCTTTAGCTCAGTATCTAGAACATAATAGGTATTTTTTTAAACATCAGCTATAAAAAATTGCCCTTAAGTGGCTTCTAATTGCTGTTAGGTTAGAGACTAAAGTCCCTGTATATCCTAGTGTGATTTGGCTGCTCCTCCTATGCCACTTTCTCCTCCTTTCTCCTTTTTACTTTGGATTTCTTTCAATTAGTAACAGTTGTATTCATTAATTGATTAATTTTGAGACAAAGCAGACACGTTTTCAATGATTTTCTATTTTTCACATTGTTCCTTACTCCCACAAATACTTAATGAGCACGGCTGGCGGGCGGACCCTGGGACTGGTACTATGACATTCCTAGTCTCTGCCTACCCCGAGCTCTAAATGGGAGGAGATGCATGGCTAACTCCTCATCCTTCCACCCCAGCTCAGCTACCCCTTCCTGGATGAAGCCTTCCTCTACACTAATTTCTCACAGGGTCCTGTGTTTCCTACTAAAATGCAATTTGAAGTTATAGCACTTCTTGCTGTGATTTGTAAGCTCTGTGACAGTGAGAAGGTGGTCTGTTTTGCTCAAGCTTTGTTACTATCCGACACACAGAAGGTGATTAGGAATGTTTGAGGAGAGGGAAAGAGAAGAGCTGGTGAGAGCAAAGGAGACATTAAAAAAGAATAAGTATAAGGGATGGCAGAAGGAAACAGGGAAATAAGAAATCCTGGGGCTCATGTAAAATCAATGAAAAGAGCTACAGTTTTATCTTAGTTGCAAGCATTATAATAAACTTGAGGCCTCTTTACTAACAGGGAAGTTCTTTGCCATCCTGCTCTGAGAAGGGATTTCTGATTCTGTACATTAGTGCCCATAAGGGTAAAATAAACCAGGAGAAGTTATTGGTTTATTTCATATTTAATATTAATGAGATTTGTTGAATGTGAAATGTTGTAAAGCACAAGAAAAAAACCTAATCACTGGCTAAAGGTTCTGGATTTCTCAACGTAAAGAATATTATTGTGGCGGTAGTCTGTGAAAGAGGCAAGGTTGGGATTGGACAAACTAATGTTTGTGACCCACATAGCAACTATAACAGCTCCAGGTCTTATCAGTTTGCCAGGGAAGAAGACAGTTCCAGTAACAAAGAGAAAGCATTTGCAGTGTAAGAAGTTGTTCACTGGACAGGAGAAAAGAGGAAAATGATACCAGGTATATCAAAGAGCAATAGAGAAGGTGTGGAGATACTGAGAAGAAAGCTGTGAGGCTGTGAATCTTAAGAGTACCTTCTATGTGATGACAGGCCAAGAAGAAAGAAATCTAGACCAGATGTCTCTGAAATTGTTCCAGTCCTATAGGGCCGAAGCTCAGACATCTCAGAGGGCCTCAGACACAAGCTAGCTGCAGTGGATCTGAAACCAATACAACGTGAATCCCCTCATTTTTAGGCTTCTTGAAATTTGATTTTGTGTCTTTTTCTCTCCTGGTTCTTAATCAAATCTTTGACAATCCCCATGAAAGTTGTGAGGGATGAAGAATGCATAGGGCATAATGATGACACTAAAAGAGACGATTATGTAATGATGACATATGTTATTTTATATAATGACATATTATATATATAATTTATTGTGATGGTCACACACCACACGATTTGTCACACACCAGAATCGTCACACACCAGACGATTATGTAATGATGACATATATTATGTTATTTTATATAATGACAAATTATATATATATATATAATTTATTGTGGTGGTCACTGTTCTAATATCTATGCCTCACAAGAGTTCTAAGGAAGATGTTCCTTTTTCTCTTCCTGTTCTACAAATGAGGATGCTAGCATGTAAGTCATCCAGGTCACACATCAAGTCATTAGTGGAGCTGGGACTTGAGCCTAGGTCTGGGCTCTAAATTCATGCTCCTTGTTACAAGTCAAACGTGTCAAACCATAAATATGTCACATTCCCTGAGATAATTAAAGATCAAATTAGTTTGTATCCTTTCATGCCTTTTTCTGTTAACATGCACATATGCTCACATGGGGGAGATGAATGAGACCCCCTTGGAGCAGCCTCCAGCTGCTTAACCCTCAGAAGATTAGCTAAACTCTGAAGAACAATCCTGTCACTTACGTGAAAGTAATGTGAAACATGGATTTTTCTCTTAAAAATCTTCATGGCCATTTTTCCAGATACTGTGGAGATAAATCATTCTATTTTCTTTTTTCATTGTAGTAAAATAAACATATTTCTAACTTTAACCATTTTTAAATGTACAGTTTTATGGCATTAAGTACATTCATATTGTTCTGCAGATTCATTTTTTTAAACAGTGAAATATACTATAGTATGACTCTGCCATTCAATTCAATCAGCTGTTACCTTCACTAGTTGACATTCAAATTGTTTCTCATTTTTGCCCTGTACACAATGCCAATGAACCTTACGTATTTGTATGTATATTTTTGTGAAGCATTGTTTTCAGTTGTGTGGAAAAGATGTCCCAAAGTGGAATTGCTGAGACAAAGGAAATGTGCATTTTTACATA
This sequence comes from Hyaena hyaena, assembly GCF_003009895.1. Taxonomy (NCBI): domain Eukaryota; kingdom Metazoa; phylum Chordata; class Mammalia; order Carnivora; family Hyaenidae; genus Hyaena; species Hyaena hyaena. The sequence continues at coordinate 143,780 of NW_024081332.1, forward strand.
TTATTAGTTACAGCCAGATTACTTTCCAAATGGCTGTCACAACCCACATTCCTACCAGTAGGGTATGATATCATTTCCCAACTCTCTTGCCAGTGCTGAATGTTATCATTTTTAAAAATTTTTGTCAGTATGGGACCTCATCAAGGTAAAAAGCTTCTGTACTGCAAGGGAAATAATCAACAAAGGAAACTAAAAGGCAACCCGATGGAATGGGAGAAGATATTTGCAAATGACATATCAGATAAAGGGTTAGAATACAAAATCTATAAAAAACCTACCAAACTCCACACCCGAAAAACAAATAATCCAGTGAAAAAACAGGCAGAAGACATGAATAGACACATTCCCAAAGAACAAATCCAGATGGCCAACAGACATATGAAAGATGCTCAACATCACTCATCATCAGGGAAATACAAACCAGAACCATATTGAGATACCACCTTACACCAGTGAGAATGGCTAAAATTAACAACTCAGGAAACAACAGATGTTGGTGAGGATGTGGAGAAATGGGAACCCTCCTGCACCGTTGGTGGGAATGCAAGCTGGTGCAGCCACACTGGAAAATACTGTGGAGGTTCCTCAAAAAATTAAAAATAGAATTACCCAAGACCCAGCAGTAGCACTACTAGGAATTTATCCAAAGGATACAGGAGTGCTGATTCACAGGGGCACATGTACCCCTATGTTTATAGCAGTGCTATCAACAATGGCCAAATTATGGAAAGAGACCAAATGTCCATTAACTGATGAATGGATAAAGAAGATGTGATTTATATACACAATGGAATACTACTTGGCAATGAGAAAGAATGGAATCTTGCCATATGCAACAACGTGGATGGAACTACAGGGTGTTATGCTAAGTGATATAAGTCTGTCAGAGAAAGACAGATATTATATGTGAAATTTGAGAGACTTAACAGAAGACCATAGGGGAAGAGAAGGGAGAAACAATAGTTTCAGAGAGGGAGGCAAACCATAAGAGGCTCTTAGATACAGAGAACAAACTAAGGGTTGATTTGGGGAAGGTGGGGGAGAGGGTAAGTGGGTGATGGGCATTGAGGAGGGCACTTGTTGGGATGAACACTGGGTGTTGTATGTAAGCAATGAATCGTGCTCCTGAAGCCAAGAGCATACTGTACACTGTATGTTAGCTACCTGGACAATAAATTATATTAAAAAAAATTTTTGCCAATATGACAAATGAAAAATGCTAAGAGAATATTTTTATACCCTTGGGAGACTTCTTAAAGAAAGATAGAATATCCAGAAGCCACAAAGGAAAAGACTGATAGACTTAACTACATTAAAATGAAAAAAAAATACTGTATAAGTAAAGTCTGGGGTGCCTGGGTGTCTCAGTTGGTTGAGTGTCTGACTTCGGCTCAGGTCATGATCTCATGGTTGTGAGGTCAAGCCCCGCGTCGGGCTGTGTGCTGACAGCTTAGAGCCTGAAGCCTGCTTCGGATTCTCTGTCTCCCCTATGCTAGCTGCCACAGCACATACACTAAAATTGGAACAATACAGATTCTGTGTCTCCCTCTCTCTGCTCCTCCCCCACTCATGCTCTTTCTTTCAAAGATAAACATTTAAAAAATCCATAAGTAAAATCCAAAGACAAACAATAGGAGAAAACATTTGCAACACATGTGACAAAGGGTTAGTACCAATTGATATGAAAATGACAAACAGCCCAATGCAAACTAGGAAAAAGAATGTAATTCAACCAAGGAGGAAATGCAAGTTGTCAATGAACATGAAAAGATGCTTAACTGCACTGATCAGTAAATTAATTCATTTGTATGGTAAGTTTGGGAATGAGGGGGCACAGTCCATGTGAGGGAAGGGCAGAAGGAGGAATCTAAATAATAGGATGCTCCGTCTTTAGCTCTTCTATGAGATTGGCCTCCGGTGAAGCTTTCATGATTCTGATGATGCTTTCCAGAATTTCTAATGGTGCCATTCATGGGGGTGTGCAGGGTCAAAGCACTGGGATTCAAATTTCTCTTCCACCTAAGTGTGGATAGGGTTCTCAAGATTGAGCCAAGTCTACCTGCTGCCAAAGGCTACTGCTCATCAATCAGGGATTCCTGTAAGGGTTTATTCTCACCATTTCTGTTGCTGCTTAGTCCAGCCACTTGGCTATTATCTACAGCCATGTCCGCTTGAATCATCAGTATCTTTATTGGGACAGACTGAGATTGTTTTTGCTATTGTGTAGACTTACTACTGGCCATCCTCAGCTCTTATCTGAAAGCCAATGCCATTTTCCACAGACAAAGTATCATTTGGGGACTTTTTTAGACCCCACCCCAACACTTCAAGAAGGCACATACGCATCTCTTGAGACTGGTCCTAGTTTAGACTTGCCCTGAATTCAGGGCCAAATCTGCCCCCCCCCCACCCCCCCATGAATGCCAACTTTGTCCTACTAGTATACCTACTTGCTTTTGCATGCAGCTTTTTTTGCTTGGTACCTGGGCTTCCCTATCTCCCTTTACATCTTTTTCCCCCACTTAAAAAAAAAAGAAGGTTTTGTTGTTGTTGTTGTTGTTGTTGTTTTGTTTCGTTGGCTTAGTGACTGTGGCTTGACTTCCCACTAACTGATACCTGATTTGGCCTCAGGGTCCTTCCACTATAAACTGCCTCCACAGACAACCAAAGGAAGATCCTGCCTCATTCCCTGGGTAACTAAGGGTGTTGAAGTAGAAGTAGGAAGGAATTCTTGTATCTTTTGTCACCCAACTCGGCTCTGTGGGAGGACACAGCTGCCCCCAGGGCAGAGATTGCTGGTGTGGTGGGGCAACTGGGAGCACTTGGCCCTGTCCTCAATGGTGTTACCTTCACAATTCACAGAGACCTTATAGGCTTGCTGGGGTTTTTGCCATACTTTGATAACTTTTCAGTCCTCAGGCTACCCTAAGAAACCTGAATAGTTGATTTTCTTACAATCCCATTTAACGGAAAAAGGCAATCCACAAAAGAGAAATGTAAAGAGAATTTGGCTTAACTGTATTCTGTGATTAAAATCCTAGCAGAGGAAGAGCATACAAACCAAGCCATGGTCAGGATCTATGAGGCTGAGATCTTCTCAGACAATGGGGAGCAGAGTTCTGGTCTTTGCCTACACATGTGGTCTGAGTGATGTTACCCTTTATAAACAAGCTCAGTGGCACCTATCACAAGAAAGATGGTCTGGCAGAGTGATCACCCAGTGCATCCTGCTGGGATGATGCTTTCCTTTGTGAAGGTTCCTACATTGGTACCTTCCTTCCAGGCTTCCAGCTAGGCTGCAGATATCAACCCAACTGTCATGGATTGGGTTACATGTAGATTAGATCCTCTAGGACATGTTTCTGGAGTCCTTTGGCAAATGCATCAGCTGGGATTCAGAGTAAAGGGCAACCTCTTTCAAATAGATAACTCAAAGGAATAGCATTGTGGTTTCAGTCCTGGCTGCACTTTAGAATCAACTGGAGCACTTGAAATCAAGGATGCCTAAACCTGTAGATTTATTAAGTCAGAATCTCTGGGCACAGTTGGTTTTCAAAGGTAGGTTCATTCTAATGAACCACCAGGGTTGAAACCTACTGGGCTAGCTAGTTGTTGGGTTGAATCAATGGTGATAACCTTACATGTTCGAGAGGCCTGAAAGATCCATATTATATATATGAAAAAAAATATTATTCTTCAGGACTGTGGACTGCTTTGTGGGAAGCAGTGGATTCTCAAACCTTACAAACCATACATAAAAATGTCAAACCATACAAATCACCTGGGGATCTTTTTAAAACACACACTTTAGCAGAATTCTGCATTTCTAACAAGTTCCCAGGAGGTACTGATCTGCACTATGCACCACAATAAGTAGCAAGCATGTCGACCAACACTCTGCAAACTGGGATAGGATACATGAAACTTTCCAAGGTCTGTCTAGACATTGGTAGTTTTAAGTGAATCAATTTCCAGATTCCCAAACTTCCATGTCAACGATTTTCTAAAACTGATCTGCCTGAGAATAGACCTGAGATGAAAGAGTGGGTTCCCATCTCCCAAGTCCCCTTTCACAGCAGCCCTTCCCTTAAGTGTATTTAAGAAAGGAAGACCTCTCACTCAGGTGAATCCCACACTGGGGTGCTAAACAAGAGAACACACTGAAATGTTGGTGTAGGTACTAAGAAAATGAATGATTCTGATAACTAACAAATCTTTTTCAAGTTAAATCTTCTTTAATCCTTTGTTTTCTACACAACTGATGACTTAATGACATTATTAGCGAATTGATCATTACACATAATTTTGGATGATAAATCACTATATGGTTTTGTTGTGTGGTGGGCTTTTTTTTTTGGCATTTAGAAGGAATTAAGAACACTTAGCAAAATTGCTCTAACAAAACTCTTTTCATATCTATTTATATGAACAAGTTTCTTAGTGCTTATTCCTGTAAAAATGAAAAATAGAATAGACTCAATAATGAATCCTGTCTCTTTCTTGCAATATGTAATAGCCTTCCATGGACTTTAAACTAATTTAGGGAAAGGGTGCCTAGGTAGCTCAGTCAGTCATCCAATTTCAGCTCAAGTCATGAACTCATGGTTCATGAGTTTGAGCCCCGTATCAGACTCTGTGCTAACAGTGTGGAGCCTGCTAGGGATTCTTTCCCTTTCTCCCCTCGCTTCTCTCTCTGCCCCTCCCTCCACTTGTGCGTGAGTGTGCAAGCATGCTCTCTTTCTCTCTCTCTCAAAAATAAATAAATAACTTTAAAAAATAACCTAATTAAGGGAGAAAAAAACCCATCCTCTTCACTACACACACACACACACACACACACGTGCAATTATATATTTCCTTTTTTGAGTGATAATTATAAAAGATTATAATGCATTTATGATTTAGACGAATCATATACTTATTATTATATTGATAAGTCAAGCCAAAGGAAATTTGGCTGATTCTCAGAGACTTATAATAAACATTTTCTAATATATTTCAATTTATATACACATTTTGGAACAGAGTACATGATAGAGTGATTCATAAAAGGCTTTCAAGATAAAATATAAAATATATTTCATTAGTATAAAATTCTGTTGGGGAATAGGTTGGAGTTCACAGAGAAAAAGGAACAATATGAATTTTTGCACTTTATTAAAAAGGGATTTGTTCATATATTTTACTTTTTATTATTTCTTTCTGTTCATGTATTTTCTAAAATGAATGATGGTGATTATTAACGCTATAGTATTTAGATTCCACTGGACATATTTAAGAGTGATGGTTTATTATATTTTAAATGCCAATACTTAAAATATATTGAAGGTTACAAACTTTTTTTAATGTTCATTTATTTACTTATTTAGAGAGTGGGAGAGAGGGAGAGTGTGAGCGGAGTAGGGGCAGAGAGAGAGGAAGACAGAAAATCCCAAGCAGGCTCTGCACCATCAGTACAGAGCCTGACCTGGGGCTAGATCTCTTGAACTGAACTGTGAGATCATGACCTGAGCCCAAATCAAGAGTAGGACACTTAACCAACTGAGCCACCCAGGTGCCCCAAAGCTACAACCTTTCAAATATACTTGTGATGAAAAACTTTAGATATTTGCTTAAAAATATACTTGTAGCATGGGTGTCTAGGTGGCTGAGTTGGTTAAGTGGCCAATTTTGGCTCAGGTCATGATCTCACAGTTTGTGAATTCGAGCCCCACATCAGGCTCTATGCTGACAGCTCAGATCCTGGAGCCTGCTTCCGATTCTGTATTTCTCTGTCCTTCTCCCACTCATGCTCTGTCTCTCTCCATCTCTCAAAAAATGTATAAACATTAAAACATATACATATATACTGGTAGCCTATAATTTTAAAACTTTTTTTTGGAGTTAAAAAGCCACAGCAATTATAAGAATACCTACCTAGACCCACTTGAGAGGAGAGTGTACTCCAAGATCCGAACCTCAAATTATTTAGCGTTTATGTAGAAGTGATTGTAAAAGAGACAACTCAGGGTGGTCCAGGCAGAAACACTATGTGATCCAGATCCAAGTAGCGTGCAGAAATGTTAGCAAAAGTGTGATCATTCTCTGGTCCTATATAGTGTGCAGATACTATCAATCAGGTACTTTTCAGGGTTTCTCCAACATTCACAGTATGGACATTTTGTGCTGGATAATTCTTTGTTATGGGAAGTTATTCTGTGCATTATACAATATGTAGCACTATTCTTGACCTCTGAGCATTAGATGCTAGTAGTACCTGGCCCCACTCACCCAAGCTGTGACAGTGGAAAATGTGCTCCTCAGTTGAGAAACACTAAGCTATTGGAAAACATTAAAGGGTTACTGTTAATGTTGGAGTTCATAAATCAGGGTCCAAATTACCTGTACCCTGTCTGGAAGTCAGACTTGCTTTCATTCACTTTGAGGATTGGAAATTGTAAGTCCCTAAAAGTCATACTAGATGAAGCCAGTAACCCCACTGACTACAAGGCCTTGTCTACGGACTAGTACAGATTGAGTCTCTGGCTCTGACAGGGAATAGTCTCACTTGGCTGGGCTTATAGACACTGGGTATGGGAGCAACATGGGCAAAGAAGGGTGGGGGAGCAGGTACTGGCTTCACTGCCTGGACACAAGCTATAAGCAGTGTAAAGATGGCCAAACCTGGGAACCAAGAACACCAGCTGACCAAACACACTGAGCCCTAGAGTAAAGGTGAAGTACCATATAGACACATAATCATGGCCACACATACTTAGGGAACACAGAGTATGTGTGGCCATGATTGTATGTCTGTGTGGTGCTTCACCTGCATTCTGGGGGCAAAACATACTAGTGAACACGACTACCTGTTCTCCTTTTAGGTGATCGTGGACCTTGTACAGTAAGGGGCCCTTGCTAGACAAGTACCTATTGGGAAAATTGCTCAAGACCTGCAAATTCACTACCTGTGTCCAGAGCCACAGGAAAATGCCAGATTCTTGTGGCTCAGTGGTATCTGTCTATTACAGAGATGCTCCCCTAGTCATTCCTTTGGATTGAGAATTTTACTTGGAGATTGGAGTACATTCATGGTGTCTGAACTCTGGCTAGGCCCTGAGAACCAACTGACACAAACTCCCCCATGGGTAGCCCTTGCAGGTATGGCCTGATATGTACAGATGCTGCCCTCTTCTTGGATTCTTGCTCATGCCCAGGCCCACTGCCACCACTGGTGATTTGGCCAGACTCTGACCCTCACCCCTTGGCCTCCTGCCATGCTTCTATCCTGAAGTTCCCTCAGACACACTTGGCAACACATGAAGTGGTGGAAGTGGGCATTGAAGGCTCTTGTACCACACTCAATTTTTGCTCTTACTCTAAGCAACCAAATCACCAAAGATAATTTTTTTTTTACCAAAGATAATTTTTAATAGTAAATGGATCCCATGTAGGTTTTCCTCTTGGGAACTGAATAATGAATATGGATATCCCTTTCTCCTTACAATTATTTCTTTAAGCTTATTTTAAATATATATATTAAAGTAATAAAGCACGTTAAAGAAAGTTTGGAGGACTTGGATTGAGAGTCCAGAAAGAAAGCCATACATGTATGGCTTTAATTGTTTTTTGACAGAGGTGCCGAGACCATTCAGTGGGGGGAAAGAAGAATCTTTTCAACAAACGGTTCTGGAACAACTGAATAGCCACATGCAAAAGAATGAAAGTGGGTCCATACCTCACACCATATACAAAAATTAAAATAGATCAAAGATCTAAATGTAAGACCTGAAACTATACAGCTCCTAAAAAAACAAAGGACTCTCTCTTCATGACCTTGGACTAGACAGTGGTTTCTTGCATAAGACACCAAAAGAATAAGCAACCAAAGCAGAAAGAAATAAATTGGACTTCCTCAAAATTAAAAACTTTTCTTTCTTAATTTAACTACCTACAAAATGAAGAGACAACCCACCGAATGAGAGAAAATATATACAAATTATCTATCTGGCAATGGCCTCGTATCCAGACTATGTAAATAATGCTTCAAACTCAACAATAAAAAATCAAGAAATAAAACTCTAAAATGGGCAATGGATTTGAATAGGCATTTCTTCAAGAAGATATACAAATGTCCAATAAGCACACGTAAAGATGCTCATATTATTAACCATTAGAGAAATGCAAATCAAAACTGCAATGAGATACCACCTCACACCCACCAGCATGGGTGAAGTAAAAGAAATAATAACAAGAGTTGGCAAGGATGTGGAGAAATTAGAACACTGATATATTGCTGGTGGAAATGGAAAACAGTTTGGTAGTTTCTTACAAAGTGAAACAGAGTTACCATATGACCTAGCAATTCCAGTCTTAGGCATATATTCAAGAGAGTTGAAACATATTCACAAAAAAATTTGTACACAAATGTTCATAACAGTTTTTTCATGATAGCTGAAAGGGGGAAACAAACTGAATGTCCATCAATAGATGAATAAGTAAACAGTATGTGGCATAGCCATTCAGTAGAATATTATTTGGCCATAAAAAGGAATGAAGTACTGATACATACTACAACATGGATGACCACTGAAAGCATTATGCTAAGTGAAAGAAGCCAGTGACAAAGGACTACATTTTATATGATTCCACTTATATAAAATGTCCAGAGTAGACAAATCTACAGAGACAGAAATTAGAAAAGTGGTGGCCAGGGACCGAGAGGAAAAGGGAAGGGAGAGTGATTGCTAATGACTACAGGCTTTCTTTTTGCGGTGATGGTTGCACAAGAAGTAGAGAGTGGTCAGCTGGTTGGGCCAACTATCAGTGGACAGAAAGTTCCAGGAGTAGGCCCTTACTTGAACTTTCAAGGGCCACTCAAACCTCTGATTGCTTGAGGCTCATACTTGGGCAAAGGTAAAATCCATGGAATTCTATCAGTCTGTTAACTTCCCTGGGAGACTAGACAATGGTTCAAATACCCAAAAGGCAGAGGATATGAGCAATCTACGAGAAACACAAATAGCTAGTAGATATGTGAAAAATATTGAGCTTCACTCAGAGCTTTAAAAAAATGCATCACAAAACAATGAGATTCCATTTGTGATCTGTCGATTCAGCAAATGAATAAAAGCTGGGTAATAGCCAGTGTTCACAAGATTATGGTGAAATAGGTACCCTCATGTACTGTTCCTGGGAGTGTAAACAGATTCAACTCTTCTCGAGGGCAATTCAGCAACATCTGTCAACATTTTGAATGTTTTCATTGATTCGGCAATTCTACCCCTAGGAATTTGCCCTAGGGATATACTGGCAAAATTGTGCCAAAATCATGTGCAAAACCATGATCACTGCAACATTGTTTGTAATAACAAAAAACTGTAGAACACTTACACATGCATCAGCAGGGGACCAGTTAAATACAGCCATGCAATAGAAAAGTATGCAATCATTAAAACATGAGATAGAACATGGAAAGATCTTCTAAATGTGTTCTCTTGTTTTAAACAAAACAATCTGCACAGTAATATTATCTCATTTGTGTTAACTTTTAAAATACATACAGGTATATGCAGACTTTTTTTCAGGAAGCACATGTAAGAAGTGTTGGTAACTTTTGGAGATTGCCTCGAGGGGTTGGAGGGAGGAAAAAAATAAATTTTGCTTTTTATTTGATGCTTTTCTATAATTTTGGTATGTTTATACCATGTGAATGGAAGATTTTTCTTAAAATAAATGTTTTAAAAGCAGACAAGGAGGGGCGCCTGGGTGGCTCAGTTGGTTAAGCGTCCGACTTCGGCTCAGGTCATGATTTCACAGCTCGTCGGTTCGAGCCCCGCATCAGGCTCTGTGCTGACTGCCAGCTCAGAGCCTGGAGCCTGCTTCGGATTCTGTGTCTCCCTCTCTCTCTGACCCTCCCCTGCTCACACTGTCTCTCTCGCTGTCTCGCTCTCTCTCTCTCTCTCTCAGAAATAAATAAAACATTAAAAAAATTAAAAATAAAATAAAATAAAAGCAGACAAGGAATCTGGAGGGATAAGGAAGAAGTGGGATCCCTTAGGTGGGAGACTATGGTTTGTCCCGGTACAGGACCACCTTATTTTAGCTGTATGAATAAAAGCATTGTGACCAGATGACTGGGGCTTTAGGAAGTCCACCAGGGCAGCAGTTTGGAGGATGGAGGGGAGATGTGAGACTAGAATTGGGACACCTGGTCAGAGGTTTATGCAACAGAGCAGGGCTCAAATTTAGGAGGTGAAGGTGGGGGTGGAGAATGCCTCATATCAGTAGGAGAGTTATTAACACGGACAACTGAAAGCCATGGTGCCTGACTGGATGAGGAGGCCCAGCCATCTGCCTTGGGCAGCTGAGGGGTGGCAATGCTGCTGAAGGAAACACAGAGAAGGAAGGAGAGGGCTAGAGACCACAGAGGATGGGGAAGAAAATAATGAGTTCAGTTTGGATCACGTTGAGTTGAGGAACACATTGAATTTGATCATGTTGAGTAGACATAGAGGTTTGGAGCTCAACAAATTCTGAGTTGGATATGGAACAGATCAGATCACATGGCAGCGAAAACAGAATATAAGGAAAGTTGTGTAGACTAAAAAATAAAAAGGCCTGGTTCAAGGTGGGACTCCATAGACCACCTGTTTTTGAGAGCTGAGTAGGGGCAGAGGACTCACAGTGAGGCTAAGGAGTGAATGATCAGAGCCATGAGAGAAACAGGAGGGACTGGGGTCACAGATGACTGTTCCCTGCTCCTGGCTGGACACTGGCTGATTTTTGAAACTACTCCCTCACCAGTGCCACTTGCCCTTCTTTAGCCACATCTGCCCAGTAAAATCCCAACCCTGGATTTTCTGGTTTTGCTCCTGAAAAAAGCCACGTAACCAATAAGCATGGTCCCACTCCAAGTTCACAGTTTAGACTTCCACTGGGCTTTCTCTGTGCCACTCATCACTTGATTTTTACTTACCCTTGCTTGGCTCTGGCTCTCATCCCCATTATTGTAAATTATCACCATGTTCATTTTTCACATCTTACTTCTATTCTCTTCTTTGTGACCTCTCTTGTCTTACTCCAAGGAACAAGCAAGACCCTCATGATGGGTGCCTTTAACATCTCAACCTTCTCTCTATAAATATATTTAAAGCTACATTTGTCTTCTTTCCCAAGTACTCAGTCCAAGGATGAGGTTCAGCTTCTATTTAGCACTGGGGTCCCTTGAGGAGGCCTCACTGACCCTGTTCCATCCCTGAGTCTTGACTATTGCTCTTTCTTCTGTCTGTATCACTGTTTCACACATTTTATATTCTTCCTCATGGCACCTGCCATACTGAATTGAAGTTATCTCACTGTCTCCTTCAATTAACTTGATCCTGTTTTCCCCTTAACTTTTTTTAAATACAATTTTTTGAAGTATGTATGTATGTATGTATTTAGAGAGGCAGAGAGAGAGAGAAAGAAAGAGCATGAGCAGGGGAGGGGCAGAGAGAGCAGGAGAGAGAATCCCAAGCAGGTTCCACATGGTCAATGCACAACCAAATGTGGGGCTTGAACTTAGGAACCATGAGATCATGATCTGAGCTGAAATCAAGAGTTGGCCACTTAACCAACTGAGTCACCCAGGCACCCCAACTTCTTTTTTTAAAAAGCCTATTTATTTTGAGAGAGAGAGAGTGCGCGAGCTCTCACACAAGTCGGGGAGGGGCAGAGAGAGAGGGCATGAGAGAGAATCCCAAGCAGGGTCCGCACTATCAGCTGCAGAGCCCCACATGGGACTGGAACCCAGGAACCCTAGATCAAGACGTGAGCTGAAACCCAGAGACAGACCCTCAACCAACTGAGCCATCCAGGCGCCCCTCCCCCTTAGCTTCTTAGTGATATAAAACATCCATTCAGAAGAATGCACATGTTGTAAATGTGTAGCTCACAGACTTTTCAACTAAACATAGTTATGCGATCAGCACCCCAACGAAGAGGCCAAGCATTATGGCACCCCATAGGCCGCCTTGTGCTCTCTTACACTCCATCTCCCTGGGAGGGAACCACTATTCAGTTTTTCAAAATCATACATTAGTTTTGGCTGCTTTTGTAAATTAAAAAAAAAAAAGTAAAAAATTGCATGTACTCTTGTGTCTGGCTTTTAATCAACATCTTGTCTGCAAGTCATCCATATTGTTGTGTGAAGTCGTAGTTCATTTCCATTGCCCTATAATATTCTATTGCGTGAACAGACCACAGTTCATTGATCCAGTAGGTGTGATAATAAGTTTGCAAATAGCAGGTACTATGTTTTATTCATCTTCATATTTTCAGCCTTTCACACGTGCCAGCATAATGGTTTGTACATAAACAAGTGAGAGAATTCAAGGAGTACTTTTCCACTGGATTCTTGGACGATCAGATGATACTTGAAATTTTGGATTCAATCCTGGGTACCATGATTAAAATGTTTAAAAAGGGCCATCGGTGCCTTGAATTTTCTATAGCGGGCAATGATGGTGATGTGTCTGAAAGCCATGCAGTATCACATATACTGGAAAACACTAAAGATGTTTATTACAGAAACGGGAACAGGGGATCGGACATGGACCAGGTTGCTTTAGAAGAGAGCACTGGGCCAGTGGCTAAATATTTGGGAGAGGCAGCTTTCTCCTCAATAATACTCATGATGCTGACTCATTTTTAGAGAGCACCTAACCATGCACCAGGCCCTGCATGTGCTTAGGGCTTGGTGTCCATTAATTCAATACAAGAGTGACTTTTTTAAAAACAAATTTTATATGTTTTTAAAGTTTATTTATGTTTGAGAGAGAGAGAGAGAGAGAGAATCCCAAGCAGGCTCCACACTGTCAGCACAGAGCCTGGCACAGGGCTCAGTCCCATGAACCATGAGATTGTGACCAGAGCCGAAATCCAGAACTAGACACTTAACTGCATGAGCCACCCAGGCTCCCCAAGAATGACTTTTTTTCCATGATTGAGACTTGGACATGAGCTGCCTGGTGAAACTGTGATCACTTCCTCACTGCAGACACTGGTGACTGGGAACCCTGGGAAGTTACATTTATAGGCCCATGGTTTGTCTCAAAAGCCTTTCTCTGACTTGTGTCCCTTTCCTGCTCCCCTCCTAATAGAACTGCCTTCTCTCCCGAGAGTGGCTCCTGCAGCACCTCCCTGGGTCTCATCATAAGCAAAGTATAAAGTGCTTCTGTCAGAAGCTTCCTTTTGCTCCAGGCCCATCCCTACCCCAGGAGGCCTGTTGAGCATTGCTCTCTCCTTCCAGTGACTGAAAACGTTCACCATGCAAGGATGCTGGCTGATGACACGGACTGGGTGGGTGGCCACAGCAGGCTTGACTCTTCAGGTAGCCGAGGGTCATTTGGGGTGATCCCGAAATGTGCTTGTTTGAGAGAAAAAGTGAACCTTAGCAAGTGCCTGGAAAAAAGGGGAAAAAAAAGGAAAAAAGAAAAAAGCTGGAGAAATCCTTCCCTAGATGTATCTAGCCAGCGTGGGCCTCAGAACGAAGAAAAGCCCAGACAAATAAATCAGGGTTGCTGAATGCAAAAGGCATTTGTTAGAAGAAGCAAAATGCTGTCATCTTCACAGGATGCGCCGTGCTGCTGGCGTTGGGACAAGATGCTTTATCTTGCCACTGGCGCCTGACAAGCGGGCGTTGTGAAGTGCTGGCGGCTGCGCGCCCCCCCCCCCACCCCCCATCCCCGCCAGGCTCTCTCCGCCCGCCCTCTTACTTTCTCTGCCCCATTCGCTGCCCCAGACCTTGCTCTTGCCTCACTTTGGTTTCTTCTGAGTGCTTTCATATTGTTTTCTTTGGAAAGGGCCAGAGACAGTCGAAGATTTAGGAAGCTGGACAACAGATGGACAGATCCCAGAAGCCTCGCTCTCCCCACCCGCCAGCAGCCATAATTAACGTCTTCTATTTCTTCTCTTCTGCCGGACAGAGCAAAACGCACACTAACAGTGTTAACACGATAAATATCAGCAGTCGTGACCTTTGTCTCCGCGTCCTGGAGTCGCCCGGACTCCCAAGCTCCAACTTGCCTGTGCTTAAAGTGGATTAGCACTTACCCCTAGGCTGTGGGGCCCTGCACTAGGGCTTGATGGGAATCAAAATAGAGATTACCTTATTTGACTTAAAAACTTTTTTTTCCACTTGAAAGATAGAATCCCCCAGAGAAACACACTGGGGCTTACCCATATACAACGTTAAATTGGATTTTAAAAATAGTTTGCCAGCTGTTTGCTAGGTCGTGCCTTAGGCTCTTGTCCTTGATTGATGTTGGGTCCATTTGGGAAATGAGGCCAAGAGGGGACAGAGAGACTGCCAAAGCCACAGGATCCTGGATGCCTGGGGACTTTCCCAGGAGCCCTGACAGTTGTTGCCATGGGCCTTTAGAAACCCTCGGCGCCCTGGCACCAGGGTCTGCATCTCGCCCAGAGCTCGGATCACCTCCCCCAGACCTCACCTCATCCCTGCCTTGCTTCTTCTAGGCCGAGTCGGGGGGAAAAAAGAAAGAAAGGAAAGAAATGAAGACTGTTAGCTGAATGGCTCTTTCCCATTTTTTGTGGTTCAGTATTTATTTTAGCTCCTTGTAACACCTTCAAGTGATACATATACGGGCCCTCTTTCCAGAACTCTCATCGCCCTCCTCTGTACCGGCCTACCTGCTCTTCATCTCTCAGGTCTCAGCCACTTTCTTAGGGAAGTCTGAGGGGCAGCAGAGTGCGGTGTTTAAGAACACCAGTGTGCCCAGGTTTGAATCCTGGCTCGACACTTCCTAGCTGTGTGACCTTGGGCTGGTCACTTAACCCCCCCCCCCATCCTTTAGTTTCCTCAGCTGCAAAACGGGGATAATGATAGCACCTACCTCATCAGGGTTGTTGTGAGGATTCAGTGAATTAATTTATGGTGAACAGAATGTGCAAAGCACTTCGAACATGGCCCAACACGCGGTGTCTCTTATTACTACTCTCTGAAATACATCTACTTCCCAAGGCTCCGTCGTTGGCTGCTGCCATGTGCTCCCTCAGCCGCCTGCACTTGTGTGCACCACCTGCCCTGGTTTATCCCTGGTGCTTAATGACCTGTCTTCTTCACCAGGGCAGGAACCATGGCTGCCTTGCTCTCCACTGTCTAGTCCTCATTACTGAAACCAGGCCTAGCTCAGGAGATACTCGAGAAATGTATTTGGCTGCAGTCACAAATGAAATAGAAAAAAGAAGCAATGTTAAAGGCAAATGTGACCCAGAAGGCAGAGAATCTCAGGACTCTTGGCTCACGCTTCTCCGTCTGTGTTTGCTCTGTACATATACTTGGCCTTTTCGTATTGTTTGTGTGATGGTTAAACAGACAGAGTTGATGAGTTCCGGGATGATAAGGATAAGGCTTGGCAATCCCAGGTTTTGCAGGAGGCTTCTGCCCCTATCTAGGTTTTCAAAATCTAACTAAATGTTAAATGCATACAAAAGAAAAATCACATGAGCAAAAGGTAAAAAACAGACATCCAACTACCTACAGCTCAGCTTAGATAGAGGTTACAAGCTGCACACCACCGAAGCCCCGCTGGGTCCCTCTCCCCATCCCGGCCCCCTCCCAAATTTCTGTTCATTATTCCCTTACTTTTCTTCATAAGTTTTCCCTAAAAGTACCCTTTCCTGAATACTATGCTTGTTTTGCATGCTTTTGAACTTGATATAAAATAAAGCACACAGTATTCTTTGACTTGCTTTTCTCACCACGCAACATGCTGTTTGTGACACTTGTCCATGCTGTGGCATGCAGCTCTAGAACATTCTACTGTGGGACTACTCTGCCATTTTCTTCTCCATTCTCCTCTCACCAGACATTTGGGTTGTTTGCCATTTTTTGCTATTGCTGGCAGTGCTGCTATGAACATTCTTGCGTGTGGCTCCTGGGGCCATGGTCAAGAGTTGCTCTGGAGTTATTTCTGGGTCCTAAGGTTTATACATTTCAACTTGTCTAGATAACACTGAATTGATTTTCCCAAGGGGTTTGCAGCTTCCCATCTGGGCCCAAAACTACTCCTCCCTGCTATGTTCATCTTCGGGTTCTAGCAGACCTATTCAAAAGGGGCTTTCGGGCACAGCCAGAGAGAAACCTGTCAGCTTGCAATGCTATGGCTCCCACTTTTGAGTGCAAGAAGTGGCAATGTGGCCCGGGAGACGTAGAGCATCTCCTCTTGTGGCCTGCGTGGGGTCTGACCAGCTCATACACACCACTTGGGACCCCATACAGGAGCGATCTCTGTTGACCCCGAGCCAAAAGCCCAGTGCAAACCAAACAGATATCTGGAAACAACATTCCGACTAGCTCATTTCGTTTCTTTTCAAAATAATAAAAGTTTTGATATTTCTTCAGCTAAGTGAAAGCGGTATTAAAAAACATTAATTTCCTTGTTGGAAATAACTCGCTTTTGCACTCAGTGTTTTCAAATCCCAGAGTGTCTTGCTTGTAGTAGGTTTTCAACAAATACCGACTTTTTTTTATATATATATATTTTATTTATTTCTAGGAGAGAGAGAGAGAGACAGCGTGAGCAGGGGAGGGTCAGAGAGGGAGTCACAGACTCTGAAACAGGCTCCAGGCTCTGAGCTGGCAGTCAGCACAGAGCCCGACGCGGGCCTCAAACCCACGAACCGCGAGATCATGACCTAAGCGAAAGTCGGACGCTTAACCGACTAAGCCACCCAGGCACCCCCAACAAATATCGACTTTTATTTGGGGACATTTGCTGCCTCAATTGGTAGGATCATCAGGAATCTATATGCCAAAGCCAAAAGTGGAAATCCTTTCTCTTGTTTTCTCCACTCTCTTCTATGGTTTTATGTTGCCCTTATAATAATCGTTTAAAAGAAAGATGTACTAGTGAAACCTGATAAATCTGTAAGACCTGTTGTGACTTTCTCCTGGAAACCCTTACCTGTTTGGTCAATTCAGTAGGGTGTCCTGGCCCAGCTTCTCAGTCTCTGAAGGAGCCCAAAGTCTGTTGGTCACTCATATACCCTTTTAAGAAGGCCCATTGATCCTTCAAGAAAATGCTTCTCTGGCAGTGGTAAGTGGGGCAGTCAGTAAGCGAAGTCTGTTGCTAGAAGCAATGAGTTATAGACCTAAGCAAGGACTGGGCATAAAACTAGTTATGTTCGGCCAGGCTGAGGCCCCAGTCACTTTGATGCTCTGCTACATTCTTCTCTTCTCCCATCACAAGCAATCTCAAACGCTTGCCAATTCTTTTTAAATATTTCTGCTGCCCATTCCATCATCATGTTCGGGTCTTTTTCACCTCATGCCTGAACCATAAAGGATTGAAATAATCTCCCTGCTGTGTTCCTCCTCATTCCAACCCACCACAGCTGGGTTAATCTTTACAAAATGAAAACCAGGGGCACCTGGGTGGCTCAGTCAATTGGGCATCTGATTTTGGCTCAGGTCTGAGCCTTCAACACAGAGCCTGGAGCCTGCTTCAAATTCTGTGTCTTCCTCTCGCTCTGCCTCCCCCCTGCTCATGCTGTGTCTCTCTCTGTCTCTCTCTCTCAAAAAAAACATTAAAAAATTTTAAAAAGCCAAAAAACATCAGCACCAGCAAAAACCCCACACACAGTAACTGTCTTCTGCACCCCTCCTTTTTGCTCCATGGCTTCCGCAGAATAAAATGCAGAACCAAGACATGGTGCATAAAGCTCTCCCCCCAAGCTCCTCTGGCTTCTGTGGCCATCTCTACAGAAGCCTTCACAAATGCACCCTATTTCCAGCACAGTTTTAGGGCTCCAGACCCCTGAAGCAGGCCACAGGGCGGGGATTCCAAGCTCCTGATTTCTCAGAGTTGTCACCCCCCCACACACCCCAATACACACACCTCTCCTCTCGTGCGCTCCTCCCACGTCCTTCAGACACTGCAGCCTGCGCTGGCCTCCATCGCAGCTCCACGGCACCCTACTCGGCACTCCCCAAACCCAGAGACCCCCCCCCGCCCCCAGCAGAGCCTGCAGGACCCTGCCTCCTCCAAACTTTCCCTGTCTCCCCTCAGCCTTTGACCCTCACCCTCTTCTAGAGGAGGTGTCTGTTCTGACTCAGGATGTATAGTTTATTCCAGACAGACTGTGTACCTGGACTGTAAGCCCCCAGAGGGCAGGAATCTTGACGTTTATGTAGGTCAGTGCCTTCCGAATGTTCTGTGCCACTATATGCCGCATTTCATGACATGATGGTGAATATGATAATGCAGGGAAGAAAATAAAAACTGAAAAACAAACTAAAGGATAATTCCCTCTTTTCTATATTTCAGATTAGGCCCTCCCTCGCCTCCTCCCCCCCAGGTCTGCTAAAAATCACTCAGCATAACTCCTTTATCGTGCCATACGTAAAATAAGGAAGTCAAATTCTAGGGAATAGAGAATTGAAAAAGCAAACTAATATATTTCTTTTAATGACCCAAATAGCCTAGGAAAGATAAATAAACAACTCGGACCTGAGACAGAAGGTCATTGACTATTGAGAGAGGCCATCCAGGTGCTTCTGAGAGCCAATCTGGGCCTGACAGCCAGAAAGGCTTCAGCTGCTGAACCCAGTCTGCAGAGTGAGCTGATAATAAAGGAAAGCTCATTACAAAAAGTAAAAAGATCCTGAATTGAACCACAGGGCTCATCTCTGAAATACCAGTGGGTTAACGTGACGTAAGCCCCCATTATTTTTTTAGTGCGCACTTGAGTATGACAAGAGGGAATCTGTGGTTGTAACTCTTCACAGCTTTAAGCAGAGACCCCATGTGATTTAGAACCTGCAGGGAGGGCCATGACAGTCACCTCACAGTAGTGTCAACTTCTTGTTTTGAAGGATAAATAAGCTTCATTTAAAGGGAAGGCAGGGGTGGCCTGGCTGGCTCCATCAGTAGAGCAAGCAACTCTTCATGACTGGGGTTTGAGCCCCACGTTTGGGTGAGGAGCCTACATAGAAAAAAAAAGAAAAAAAGGAAAACAAATATTCTGGGAAGGACTTGTCTTTGACAGGAGGCAGAAACATCTATCCTAGTTCATAGGTTATAGTGCAAATATTTAGGTTTCTTTAAGAGTGGGGAAAAAATCTGTCTCTTTTCTGCAATTTTTTCTATCACTTTATCTGGCTCATCTCTACAAAACCCATCTTCCTAAAAATCCACTCTAACCTCAGGACTCTGCTCAAAAATGTGCAGTGGTTTTCAGTTTCCTAATGTGTAGAATATAGACATTATCAAGCCTGGCTCTGAGGCCTTGGCAACCTGGGCCCTTTCTACCTTCCTAATTCCCTTCCCCACAGCTAGCCTCCTCCCTGCCAGATGCTCAATGCCAGTGCCCCCACCCATGCCCCCAGGGCCCCTGGAGGCCCAGTTCTTTGTGGCTGGGTGCAGACACTCCAGTGTATGGTGATCTTGGAGCATCTTATGAACCGCACAAGTTGGCGATTATAACCCCCTGTTCAACGATTTTCTGTGGGTTACACTTAGCTCTCTGGCTAAAGGGTAAAGTCCTGGAGGGCAAGGACTGGTCTTGTTCACCGCTGAACTCACTTCTGTGTCTGGCCTGCAGCCAGCCTCGGGTGGCTAAAATCTCTTCACTGCCGGGTTAATCAGGACATCTGGCCCTCTCTCTGCCTCGTCCCCCACTGTCTTCCCCCAAGACCTACGCCATCCCCCCCTCTGAGTCTTAAATCAGAGCAGCCTCTGTGCCTCCCCTTATCTTAATCAGATGAGAATAATCCGAGAGATGATGTATTTAAAGGACCCTTGGGGGATCAATAGCAAATAGCCCAGTTTCATGTACAAGGGACTTGCACTGTTACCTCATGTGTGAGTAAGGGAGGCAACTCTCACCATGGTTTCACAGATCTGATAAAAACATTACCGGGATTAAATGCTTTATTTGAGGTCACACGTAAAGGATGAGTCAGAACTAACACTTAGGGTCCATCTTTTAAGTCTGACAATATCCTTTTTTCTGCACCAGTTTGCCTCTTGGTAGCCAATGGTGGTAACAAAGCTAGTTTTATTTATCCAAAATGAAAAATATGACAATATTTATGCTTAGATTTTTTTTTTTCTAGTAAAAGGCTAATCGTTAACTATCCTATGGGTGCAAAATAGGAAAAATGGTTTTGTGTTACCTGTCTTCCTCCATTTGACACAGATTTTAGGATAAATGTATTATTAGCTACCTAACGTGTTTGTGTGTACCACGGTGAAATTGGTTAGCCTTTGGGTATTCGATAAAAACCCATGCATATTTTAGAAAAACCATTCCAAGTGCCTGCTTCTTGGTAGCAGTGTCCTGATATAGAAAAGATAGCAGGTTATTTCTAGGCATTCCTGGAATTGTGAAGCTTAGAAAGCATATCTGTTTTGAAAACATATTTGTTTCATGCTTTATATTCACTTTAAACCTTATGAATACTCTGCAGAGCAAGTGTGTAAGAACTGGCATTTTTATCTCCATTTTATTTATCTATTTATTTTTATATATATTTTTAATGCTTATTTTTGAGAAAGCGGGGCAGGAGCAGAGAGAGAAAGGGAGAGAGAATCTGAGGCAGACTTGGAACTATCAGGACAGAACGGGATGCAGGGCTGGACTCACAAACCCTGAGATCATGACTTGAGCTGAAATTGTATGCTTAACCAAGTGAACCACCCAGGTGTTCCTTTATCTCCATTTAGTTTATTTAAAAAAAATTTTTTTAATGTTTGTTTTTGAGGGGGGGAGAGGCATAGAAAGAGGGAGACACAGAATCCGACTCAGGCTCCAGGCTCTGAGCTGTCAGCACAGAGCCCGATAAGGGGCTCAAACCCACGAACTGTGAGATCATGACCTGAGCTGAAGTTGGACACTTAACCGACTGAGCCACCCAGGTGCCCCCCATTTATCTCCATTTTAAAGATGAGGACACCAAAGCCTAGGTGCCTAAGTTTCTGTGACAAGGGTCATCCTGCTCCTTAGTGGCTGCAGCAGTCAGAGTGCTGGCAGGAACCTCAGGACACACCTTGGGGAACTTCAGCAGGATTCAGTACTCTTTACAAAAGTGGGGACAGTGTGTAGGGAAACCTCAAGGGACAGTGCCGTGTTTGGGGGTACTACCTGGCCCTGAGAATGAGAGAGGAGGACACAGTTACCAGAACCTGGAGAGAGGCCTGCAGTGAGAGGAGCCAACAGCCCCAGAGACCCCGGAAGAAGACAAAGGAACAACAGCCAACCTGTCTCTCCTGATGGGAGACCCTCACTGGCCTCATTAAAGCCAGAGGGCACAGGACCCTGCTGCGGTCTGTACAGGCCAGCCTCCTGGGGCATAAGACGGGGCAGAGAAGAGTAGGGAGCAGCTCCAAGGTGGGTAAAGCAGACAGAAGGTAACCAGCACAGAGGTGAACCATGGCTAAACCTCAGACTTCCTGTCTCCTGTTCCTTCCAATGCACTTTCCATAACACTGTGGCTTACACACACTGGGTTCTAGGAGAAAATTCAGAGAAGATCCCTCCAGAGACCACTTTTAGGTCTACAAGATCCCCCAACATTAAACTTTAAGCCAGTTTTTCGAAAACCTGTATATAATGTGAGTATTAGCCTCTCTACAAGGACAGACTAACTAATGGGAGCTGCAAATGAGACTGAGTAGGGCAGCTGGTGTGCAGGCCAGGTCAAGATGGCAGGCTGGCAGGTTAGAGAGAGCTCTGTCTGAAGTCATCACTGGTTCTTGGCCATCACATCTTGGCAGAAATGCCTTAGGGCCTTTCCCGCAGCTATAGTAGGCATTAGCCATGGTGAGGTTTTAACAAGAAAAGAACTGTCTTTTGCATCTGGCAATTAAAATATCTTGAAAGAAAGACTTCATCTCACAGCACTGTCTATAAGGATGCAATTTGCATTTGGCTATTAGGGCTTTATTTTTATGTAATGCCCCTGGCATGAAACTTTAGGTTTTGTGAAAAGGAATCATCTTGGGGCTTTGGAATGTTCTAACTTGAGTGAGTTCTTTATTCACCTTAGTTTGATGGGGGCGAAAGTCATAAAAGAGCTTAACAACAATGGCCTCTTCCAAACCCAGGAGCTATGAGAGCAGCGGAATGAGAAATGCAAACCAATGTTCTCATTAGAACACAAACTCACCCAGAGGTCATGGAGAAAGAATTTTCGGTTCCTGTCCTAGCAGAATTGTTTCCAAAGAAATGAGGCTATGGTCACATGCAGCTCTTACCCTCTGAGCAATCATGTTCCCAAAGAAAGTTAATAGCTAGAGTCTACGGTGACTTTGCTACAAGTTTAAAACAGTAAATCACTCCTCCAGTCCCTCCGCTAATCAAGGCCTTACGCACCGTGCGTTTTCCCCCTGGGCTGAGGAAGGGTTTTCCCAGCTCCGTTATTAAGCAGTTTCCCTAGTACCATTGGAATTGCCCAAAGAGGCACAGACGTAAACCAATGGATTCTCATGGAATGGCTCTGGCACAGGATTCTCCGTACTGTGACCGCCCCCCACCTTTTGTTCTTACTAATCCCTCCGTTTGGACCACTCTTACCCCAGATTTTGACGTGGGGTGAGTAGATACCCAGAAGTGGAGTTACTGGATGAAATGATAATTGTATGTTTACTTTTTTTGAGGAACTGTCATACTGTTTTCCACAGTGGCTACACAACTATACATTCTCAGCAGCCCATCTAACCTACTTAAAAAAATTTTTTTTAAATGATTTATTTATTTCTGAGAAAGAGACAGCATGAGCAGGAGAGGGTCAGAAAGAGAGGGAGACACAGAATCTGAAACAGTCTCCAGGCTCCGAGCTAGCTCTCAGCACAGAGCCCTATGTGGGGCTCAAACCCACGAACTGTGAGATCATGACCTGAGCTGAAGCCAGACGCTCAACCGACTGAGCCACCTGGGTGCCCCCATCTAACCTTTTACTTCTGGGTCTCGTGGGGTGTCTGTCCCTACTTTTACTTGAATGTAAGCTCACGAGGGGAGAGATTTGCTTTTCAAGTGCCTAGACACCTGGTAGTTGGCAATCAGTAAGTATTTGTTAAATGAATGCAACAGAATGGGGTGTCTCTGACTTCATCTGCAAGCTGAAACCCTTCAAGCCAGCTTAATGCCCATGGAGAATCCCTTGGCCCACTTCATCAGAGGGCTCCTTTTCCTTTGTGTGTTCCTCTATCAAACCTTCCTCCTTTTCACTTTATATTCTGGTTGTCTGTGAACTTGCAGCATCTGTCCTGCTGAATCCAGAGCTCCTTAATGTTAGGGAGTGTGGTTTGTTTATTGTTGGTCTTTTGCCATCCTTCTGGTCTAGAGGATATATGCTCAACACACACGTATCAGAGGAAAGTTCTAAATACCCACATTGAGTAGCAACACTGTGGGGGCTGGGCTTGAGCACTTCAGAGCTCTCTAAATGCAATCTCCCAGAGGTTGCTCAGCTGGTTAAGTGTCCAACTTTGGCTCAAGTCATGATCTCGTGGTTCATGAGTTTGATCCCTGCGTCAGACTCTGTGCTACCAGCTAGGAGCTCAGAGCCTGGGGCCTGCTTCAGATTCTGTGTCTCCCTCTCTCTCTGCCCTTCCCCCGTTCACAATGTGTCTCTCCCTCTCTCTCTTTCTCAAAAGTAAATAAGCATTAAAATAATTTTTTAAATAAATAAACAAAAAACAAACAAGGACACGCTCCCTAGAAAACGGGGGCTGAGTGGCCTCAGCACATGCCTCATTCTCTGAGCCTGGTCCTCCTGTGTCTCATGATGGATTGGGTTGGATCCATGACCTCTCAAGTTTCTCTTAGATATTTAGGTGTGCTGTATTTAGGTGTCATCTTTTTGGCAGGAAGAATACAGTCTCCTCTCTGAGAGCCCATAGTCTGATATGGATAAAATAAACATGTCAAAAAGGTTAAAGACTCAGAGGAAGCTGGTACCCAGAGCAGCCCTTGCCTGCCTGGGACTGTGCCCTGGGCCTCTCCCAGCCACGCTTCCCGCTTCCCTGCTAGAGCTTCAGGGCACAAAACACCAGAAACTCCAGGGGAGTTCATGCACTTCCCATTCTTGTTGAGAGAGGGAAAAAAAATCTTTACAGCTCACATGATTTCATTTGGTTATTTTAAACTGTTTATTTTTCTGCCCCATCCCCAGGGAATTAACATTTGGAGGCAAAATTGGACTTGCCTTTGCTCAGCTATTTGTGTATAAATATGACTTGAGCAAAGTCTCTAAAGGACAGCCAGTCCTGCCCACGCCATTCCCCTTCCCTCTTCTTTCCTAAGAGAAACGTAATGAGATTGTACCCAAGAGTGAAATGTTTCAGTGACACCTCAACCCCTCCATGAATTTTTAAAAACCTTTCCAAATTCATAAACAATGCATGAACAATATTCATAGACTATTTGAGCAAATCACTCGTAACCTAACAACCCTAACACACAATTCTTTTTTTTAATTTTTACCAGTTGCTTTTCAGTTTTACCCATATGAATACATAGTTTAAATTATAGTATTCAGACCATAATACAACCTTGGATTCTACATTTTCTTCTTCTTTTTTTTTTGAAGTCTTTTTTTAATGTGTATGTTTTTTTTAATTTGTTTCTGAGAGAGAGAGAGACAGCGTGAGCAGGGGAGGGTCAGAGAGAGAGGGAGACACAGAATTTGAAACAGGCTCCAGGCTCTGAGCTAGCTGTCAGCAGAGGCCCAGCCCGATATGGGGCCCGAACTCACTAACCGTGAGATAATGACATGAGCTGAAGTCGGCTGCCCAACCAACTGAGTCACTCAGACACCCCTACATTTTCTTCTTAAGACCTATAAACCAATACCATTTTTCCAAATATAGTCTTTTAAAATGTCCATAAACCTGGATAGAATCTATTGTAGACTGATTGCCCAGTGAGTGGGTACTATGCCAAATTGGCTACAGAAAGATAAAAGCTGTCTCTGCCCGCAAGGAGTTTACATTCTCTTGGAGAGATGTTATGCATATACATCAGACAACCTCAGACAGCCAACGCTTACACGCAAAGATATGTGGTACCAATGGCGGGGCGCTCACGGCGAGCGGGCATTCTAGGCAGCGGAGAATTTCTCAAGGGCTGGGGAACTGAGAAGGCTGTCTCCCCTTGAACATGAGAGAGTTGACTTATCCATGATGAGCCGCAGAGGCAGAGGGAAAGGAGGGGAGAGATGGTTCCGACAGGGCAAAGGCATGAATGTGCTGAACACGGAGTCCTACAATTCATTGGGGGCCACTGAGGTATGTAGCCCGACACGTATGGAAAGTGGATTTGTTAAGAAACGGTGAGACTGGACACAGGCAGGTGGTCATGAGGGAGGGGTTTGGAGTGTCCTGAGAGCTGGACAGCAGTACAGAGTTGAGTGAGTAGGAGGAGGATGGGGACATGGGGTAACTGGTGTACCCCCATTGGCCCAGCACGGGTGGGGATGGGTTGTTGTGCCGTCCCTCTGTTTTGGGGAGGTAGGGGATCTATCCGTCTAGATATAGCTGGTAGCTCAGGGGAGATTTACGATACCGGAGAGCAGGAGGGGAAGGAAAGCAGGCCCCAGGCCTTGGGAGTGGATGGCATCGCAGGACTCCCACGCAAACAGGGCAAGGCCTCAGGATCGCAGCTCCATTCTTGCCTAGAACAGCGCCTGGCACGGAGGGAGTCCTTATAAGGACTGAGCCAAGTTTCCTTTTGCAAAATTTCTGTTCAGAGTTCAGCAAATCTCCATTCCTTTTCCAGGCCTCAGTGTCAACTCCCTAAGATAGGATTATTTTTTTCAAGTGCGCCTCACAGTCATCCAGGGCCAGGTCAGGCCAGGAAGCCATGTGAATCTCAATAGCTAACGACCATGAGCCCCACCGAGTCCTGTAAGGATCGGCACTTGAGATCCCAGTTAGTCATCCCGGCAGCTGCTTCCTGCCTCGCTTGCCTCACTGCCTTCTGTTTGGGCCCCTCTGGGACGGTAAAAGGATATTGTCTGGACTCATCAATTATTACCATGGGAAGGCAGCTTGCGCAGAAGCACGTGCCCCTCATCATTAGACAGATGAACAGAGTCAGGCCCAGGAGGGAGGGGGGCTGACCTGAACCACATGTGCCTGATGTCAGATCGCAGTCTAGCCTCATTCATGTAGGAATTTAACAAATAGTACTGAGCATGTGCAATGGTCAGGCAGTGTTTCTAGTGCCAGAGATACAGACAAAACTGCTGAGGCAGGGAGAGAAATCATTGAGATAAGTAAGGTGGGTGGTAAGAGGTGCCAACGAAAAAGCAGGGGGGTGTGGAATGGGGTGCGAGGGAGGGGTTTGCAGGTGTAGAGAGGGTGGTCAAGGAAGGTCTTGGGGAGAAAGTGACATTGGAACAGAAAGCAGGGGGGAGCATGGGACTCTCTGGCTGAGGAGTGGTGCAAAGGCCCTGAGGCAGGAGTGGACCTGGTATGTTCCAGGAACAGTGATGAGTGATGTGAAAGGAGAGTAAGAGGAAATGAGGCCTGGGAGATACTGGGGGAAGGCTGTGTGGAGTCTCAAAGTCCGTTGGGAGGTCTTTAGCTTTTATTCTTCTCACTCACTGCTCATAATCTAATTCATGATCCTGCCTTTTCCTGTTGATTCTCAAGGGTGCTGAGACTTCTGTGGGCAGAGGGGAGAATGAGGCAGCCAACATGGTTCTAAAAAGCATAAAGCATATAGCAGTGGTGTGGGGAGCTGCCTGGGCTGCCTGTGCTAGGCCCACCCCTGTGCCCCTGCTCCAGAAGTCTTTTAGGCTGACAGGACACTGTGGCCTCCGATTTCATAAGGAGAAAGAGCACACAGAGGCAAAGCCAAACCAAATCACTGAGTACGTAGGATCTGCAAAATGTCACAGGGGAGCAAGTTCATAGCTGAAGCAAGTGCAATGGGCTGAGTCAGAGTCCAGCAGGGCCATGCCTTGTCCGAGTGAAGAGTAGAACCAAATATATTTTTGTATAAGTGCCTGGCAAATAGTGGCGCCCTAATGGTGATCCATTTTATTCTAATTTCTAGTGTTCCACGCTCCCTGCCAGCACTCCATGCCCACACGAATCAGGCGTCTGCTCCGACTGGTTTCCCAGGGGCTAGTGTGGATGCCAGGTCCTGGGTGTGCAGCTAAAGCAGTTGGTTGATTAACGCTGTTATTTTATAGCAAGCTCTTGCCTGCTAGGGCCTCCACTCCCCAGAAGGAACTATTACACGTCCTGGGGCGGAACCAGGTGGTCAGATCCATTTCCCTGGGCATCTCAGCCTCTCCTGGTGACCAGGCCCCTCTGCTGTGTGGGTGGCCTGAAAGGATATGGGCAGAGCCACAGTCAAGGGCCAGACCAGTGTCAGAGTTCAGTCAAGCTGGTTTTGAACTCTGGCTCTGGTCGTGACCTTCACTGATGCACTTTCTCTCTCTTCCCCAGGATGATCCAGTTCAGGAGTCAAGGTCAAGTCAATTTCACAATCACTTATTAATTCCTAGCTACCAAGCACTTTATCTATAGCGGGGAATATTAAGATTGATAAGGCATGGAACTTCCTGGCAGAGATATTGAATCTATTACATGTTTGGGGTGCATGCATGCATGTAAGTGCGTGTTAACTCACATGTGCTAGTGGCAGGCAGCTTCGGATATTAGTAGGAAGAGACTTGAGTTAGAGTGGAATGGTTTTGTCCCACGTCCCAATGGGTCTTTGGGTCTGCCACTTGTGTTCTTGAAGTCTTGGCGTCTATTGCTATTCAACAGGGATGATAAAGTTTACCCTGTCTGCTTAGCTTGCTGGGAGGACTGGATGGGGCAATGTCCATAAGTGGTAAAGTACTCAACACCCACAAAGAGTGTACACTCATGAATGTTCACACCACATATGGGAACACAGAAATCCACATGTATCAGCATAAGCCAATAAGAACGGGCTAAACTTTTAAAAAGGGGGCACCTGGGTGGCTTCGTCGGTTAAGCGTCTGACTCTTGATTTCAGCTCAGGTCATGATCTCCTGGTTGTGAGATGAGTGCCGAGCATGGAGCCTGCTTGGATACTCTCTTTCCCTTCTCTCTGCCCTTCCCCCATGGGCATGTTCACATGCACATGCACTCATGCCTGTGCTCTCTTTCTCTCTCAAAATAAATAAACATTAAAGAAAGAGAAAGTACTGGAAATAAATAGAAGTGAACTTTTTTTTTTAACCTCAAGATTATGAAAGCTCTTTCGAAGCAAGACCAAGAAAATACAAAAAACATAAAAGGAGAAAACTGATGGGTTTACAATTTATATAATAATTAAAAATTGAAATTTCGGTATAAAAAGGAACTTAAAAGTTCGAAATATGTTCTTCTATAACAAGCTTTGTTCGGGATCTCCGCAGTCCTCTGAAAACAGGGAGAAGGGTGGGGCTCGATTTCTCAGATGCTCTTCTTGTTCCTGGAATGGGGCCAATTATACATTTCTAGCACTTCACCCAGCCCAGGACACAAGGAGCCACCTCACAAAGGTGGAGAGACCCTGCCTGCCCCTCATGGTTGTTTCTGTTGAGTCTTTAAGCTGCAAAAATAAGGTCAGCTCAAGCCAATAGTACTTGGAAAGTGGGGCAAGAATACGCTTTTTATTTTTTATTTTATTTTTTTATATTCTAAGAGAAATTTTTTTTAAACGTTTTTATTTATTTCTAGGAGAGAGAGAGAGAGACAGCGCGAGCAGGGGAGGTCAGAGAGAGAGGGAGTCACAGACTGAAACAGGCTCCAGGCTCTGAGCTGGCAGTCAGCACAGAGCCTGACGCGGGGCTCGAACCCGAACCGCGAGATCATGACCTAAGCGAAAGTTGGACACTTAACCGACTAAGCCACCCAGGCGCCCCAAGAATACGCTTTTTAAAGAAAATTATCCACTTGGTCTATGTATTTGCTCATAAATACTTGGGAGACGGCATGGGTGAGGGACAAGAAAGGGTTCCGAGTAACTGAGGAGTGGGCATCTAAAGCAATACGAGAGAGAGGGAGATATCACCCAGGGCAGGACAGCCTGACAGAGCACTTAATTCTTTTTTTTTTTATTTAATGTTTTACTTTTATTTTTGAGAGAGCGCAAGTGGGAGAGGGGCAGAGAGAGAGGGACAGAGGATCTGAAGCAGGCTTTGCACCGTCAGCATAGAGCCTGAGGTGGGGCTTGAACTCAGGAACTGTGAGATCGTGATCTGAGCCAAAGTCAGGTCCTCAACCGACTGAGCCACCCAGGTGGCCCAGCGCACTTAGTTCTTAATTTGTCTGTGAGGCTTTTTCTCTTAGAGAAAACTTAAGCACAAAATGGCTTTAGTGATTTTCCTTCTGTGATATAAACTATGTCTCTAAACTATTCAATTTTGATTCTAGCGTATCTTTTTCCACATGAATTTTTTTTCTGAATTAGAATTTTTCTTTATGTTCTTTAAATATATAAAGTAAAAGTAAAGTAAGTTTAAATATTAAGGGATTCTGGTCCAATTACTGATTGGACGTTTTATCCCAAGTCAGAACACTAGACTTTTTTTTTAAGATTTTATTTTTTTAAGTTTTTAAAAATTATTTTATTTTAAGGTTTTATTTTTAAGTAATCTCTATACCCAACCTGGGGCTCAGACTTACAACCCCAAGATCAGGTCACATGTTCTACTGGCTGAGCCAGTCACACTCCCCCCAGAACACTAGACTTCTTATCCAAATGTGCTTTGTCCTGGGGTTTGTTACTCTAGTGGACTTATTTAATGATGGTTCAAATAAATGAAACCTGTTTTTGTAGGGAAAAAATTGAAAAAGTAAAAGAATATAGTAGATCTATTCAAAGAGTATTTATGATGACTTTTCAAGAAAGAAGGGTAAAAAGATAAGGAAAGGAAGGAAGAAAGGAAGAAAGGAAGGAAGGGAGAGAGGGAGGAAGGAAGAAGAAAGCAAGTTCTAGGACATCGGTATGATATCGTCTCTCCTTTATAAAAAAAAAAGAAAAGAAAAATGCAAAGAAGCTTATTCACGTGGATGTGTGTGAAAAGTCTGGAAGGACATTTGACAAGCTCTCTATAGTGGTTACCCTCCAGGGAGCAGGAGGTAAAGACAACAAAGGGAAAAGAACTCTGTTTGCCTTATGCCTGTCCCTATTCTTTTTCCTTCAAGGAGCATATGCTACTATGTAATTTTTTATTCCAATGAACAGATGTAAGCTAAGCTAGAGAGAATGACTCAGGGTTCAAACCCAAGCTGCCCCCCCCCCCCCGCCCCCCCCCCCCCCGCCCCATCCTAGGCTCATCTCTGGGATCGCCTGCAGAGTAGAGTGGCAGCCCATTGTTGCTGAGTGAGGACAGTGCTGGAGGAGCGGCTCAGGAGTCTGGTGGTGGGATGACCCCTGAGCCACAGGAGTCTGGTGGTGGGATGACCCCTGAGCCACAGGGTAGTTGGAAGAGGAGACAAGAATCTTCCAGGCAAGGGGAATTTGAGGGGAGAGAACACAGCTCTCAAGGGTATTAGACACAAACTCTGGACTGGAGGGCTTGGACAGGCAGGCAGGTGCTACAGGGTGAGTGGAGACGTGAGGAAGATGCAGCTAGAAGGGCAAGGGACTGAAACTTGATTCTGAAGAGAATGATCTAGATAGCAGTTCCCAAAATGTGGTTCGAGGACCCAATGGGTCTTCAAGATCTCCCAAGGGAACTATGCATTTAAAACTATTTTCATGCACGGCAAAGGAAACAACCCACAAAACTAATAGGCAATCAACGGAATGGGAAAAGATAGTTGCAAATGACATATCAGATAAAGGGTTGATATCCAGAATCTATAAGGAACTCACCAAACTCCACACCCGAAAAACAAACAACCCAATAAAGAAATGGGCAGAAGATATGAACAGACACTTCTCCAAAGAGGACATCCAGATGGCCAACAAACACATGAAACGATGCTCAGCAACCCTACTCATCAGGGAAATACAAATCAAAACGACACTGAGATACCACCTTACACCAGTCAGAGTGGCTAAAATGAGCAAATCAGAGAACACGAGATGCTGGAGAGGATGTGGAGAAACGAGCACCTTCCTACACTGTTGGTGGGAATGTAAACTGGTACAGCCCCTCTGGAAAATAGTGTGGAGGTTCCTCAAAAAATTAACAATAGAACTCCCGTATGACCCAGCAATAGCACTGCTAGGAATTTACCCAAGGGATATAGAAATGCTGAGGCATAGGAGCACATGTACCCCAATGTTCATAGCAGCACTCTCAACAATAGCCAAAACATGGAAAGAACCTAAGTGTCCATCCACGGACGAATGGATCAAGAAGATGTGGTTTATCTATACCATGGAATACTACACGGCAATGAGAAAGAGTGAAATTTGGCCATGTGTAGCCACATGGATGGACCTTGAGGGTGTTATGCTGAGCGAAATAAGTCAGGCAGAGAAGGACAAATATCACATGTTTGCATATATAGGAGGATTAGGAGGAACTTAACGGAGGACAATGGGGTAGAAGAAGGGGGGAAATAGTGGGGGAAAGGGGGAGAGGCAAACCATGAGAGACTCTTGAATGCTGACAAAAACTGAGGACTGATGGATGTGGTTGGGGAAGGGGAGGATGGACACGGAGAGGGGCACTTGTGGGGATGAGCACTGGGTGTTATATGGAAACCAACTTGACAATAAACTATTAAAAAAATAATAAAATAAAACTATTTTCACAACAATGCTAAACTATTATCTGCCTTCTCTGCCCTCATGCTGAGTGTCTAGTGGAGCTTTTCAGAGGCTACGTGATGTGTGATGGCATCAGCACTCTGATGTTAATATGTAATCGATTTCATTTCATTTTGTTTTGTTTTATTTTATTTCATTTATTTTATTTTATTTAGGGGGAGGTTCTTTTTAATGAATTAATTAATATTTTTACAATTTCTCACTTTAATACTGAGTAAATACTGATCTAACCCACATAAATAAAACTCTTTGGGAAGCTCAATAATATTAGTATGTGCTAGTATACAACTGTGTGTGCACAACTCTGTGTGTGTGCACACGTGCCTGTGTGTACGTCAGTAAATAAATGTGATTTTTTTTCTGGAATGGGACTCCAAAGTGCTCATTCGATTCTCCAAGTGCTGATCCACCAAACATAAAAGTGGTAAATGATCACCTGGAAGAGGCAGAAAAACCAAACACCATGACTGATCAACAGTCCACCAAGAGGTGGGTTTGGGGGCAATGACCTGGCTTTAGACAGTAAGTAACAGAACCCCATGGTTTGTCTCCAATCTGGGAACGATAATACAGGTCTATTTACCTCAGCAGGAAGGTATATGTGAAAACATTTTGCACATGAGAGATGACCATCAAAATCTTTGCCCCTGTTTGTTTCTAAAACATATGGAACTGGAGTTTCTGAGACCTTTGCACCTTGACCTCTACCCTTGCTGCAGTGAAGAGAGAAAGTGTCAAGTCTCAGGCTGGTGTTTCCAGTTTCCCTTGCAGTCACACTCTGGATGATGGAACCCAGATCTGGGCTCATCTGGCGATCCGGGTAATACCTGCATGTTCACACATCACTTGTTCGTGTGTTGTTTGGCTGAGGGCCTGCCTGGCAGCGTAGCAAGGCTCCTGCCTAGAAATGGGATGAGATAAGAATAGGCCAGGACTTGTTACCTATTCCTGATGGAGTCTTTCCCAGACACTTAACTTCCCTGTCTCATCATAGGCGGCTTGCTCAATTACTCCAGTATCCTTCCTATGGGCAATGGTAATCTTACTTTCTGATGCTTCTTCCACAGGCCTCGGATATTGACTATTTAACAGGGAGTGTGTGCGCAGGCCAGGCTGAGTGTGAGGAAGAGACTGGGATCAGGACTCAGGCCTCCTTGGGCAATGATTTTCAGGCAAGCAAGAATGTTGAGTGCCAGGAGCGCCTGGGTGACTTGGTTAGACTCAGGTCATGCTCTCACGGTTCTTGAGTTTGAGCTCAGCATTCGGCTCACTGCTGTCAATTCAGAGCCCACTTCAGATCCTCTGTCCTCCTCTCTCTCTGCCCGTCCGTCGCTCTCTCTTTCTCTCAAAAATGAATAAATGTAAAATAAATAGATAAACATAAAAAACAAAAAGATGAGTGCCAAGTGGCCCATGAAAACTAGAGCTCTCCCTCAATAAAGGTTAAAGTTGAGGAAAAAGAGCTATAAAACCACAGCGAGCTCTATTTAAATGAAAACACCTTCTTTATTGATAACAAGCTTAGGAAGATTGAGGTGGGCAAATTCCTGACAATACTTCCTCCAAGTTCTAAGGCAGCTTTCATTCTCAGATGCCAGGTGTGAATTTCTCAACGTCATGTCTTCATGAAACACAGCAAGTTTAAACATAACCATTCTACTGCCCACCTCTGAATTCTGAAAATGGCGAAGACCTTTCAAGGCGTTAATGAATCTTTCAATAGCTTTCTATTTAATAGCTAGAAACTTGACCAAGCTATGTGATCCTTATAAAACCTTAGACAGTTTGGGAGCCAGTAAGACGATGAAGTCCAACAGATGTGAGTTTGGATTAGCTGGTGACCTAATAGCTGGTAAGCTATTTAACATCTCTAAGCCTTGGTGTCCTCACTTATAAAAGCATCCTCAACATTTATTCAAGAAAGACATCTTGAATGTTTAACACGTGCTGGGCACTCTTCTAGGCACCAGGCATACAAGGGTAAGAACAAGACACCCAGAACCCCTGCTCTCATTGAAATTCTTGCAGGATGTGGATACTAAACAAAGATTACCTAATTAGGTCATTAATTCCTACTGCAGTAACAGCATCCACCTCCGCAGATGTCGTGAGCATGAAAGAGGCAAGCAGATTCAAAACTGGTGTTTCAATACTATTTCTTAGTTTTGCTAACGGTCCTAATTGGTATTAACATGTGTCATGAATTAGTGCTTCCCTTAGCTTTTGCATATGTTTATGTGGTTAGCAGTAACAGTAGGCATGTGATTTAGATGTGTGTCCTTTCCAGATGGGAAGGCAAGCCTGCCTCCTGGGTTGTGGCCTGGGGCTTAACCTAAGGCAAGAAGCTGAACGTGTTGCTAATTGCAACTTTGCATTAACAGTAGCTGGACCAGCGGTGTTTTACCTTATGAGCCTCGAGAGAGTGGGAGGTGTGGGCATAGTTTTGCAAAGGTTCTCTGAATGTGGATGTGCATCAAGTATTGTCCACAGAGTGAAAGCTTGTTTTACCACATGGGGACGTGACTATAATCCATGTAGGTGCTGATGGGATTAGTGCAGTATAAATTCCTTGAAATAAATTGTTGACGTCTTCCCAGGCTTTTTTAATTACATACTCTGCCAGTCAATTCGTATCCTGCCTCTTCCTGGCTTAAACCCTTTAACAGCTCTTCATTGCTCAGGATAAAGTCCAAATTCCCTCCCAGGCACTGCCTGATTCTGCTGCCCTCTCTTGGCATATTTGCCCCTCCTACCCCCGTCTATCCACCAAGTCCTAACACGAAGGCTCTTTCAGGCCGTGCCTCAGAGCACTCGCTGCTCAACTCAATATTTGTCCTAGCATGAACGGATCCAGTGCTCCTGAGTGGTGAAAAATATCCACCCTTCCGGCAGGTGTCATGCCCTTTGAGGAACGCTGGGTCCACTCGGGCACCAGCTCAAGCAGGTCTCACCTTGGGCTAGTGAGTGCTCACCTAGACCGCCTCTCCCTTAGACTCCTGTGCACTCTCTCTCTCCACCTCTCTCTGGGAGTCATTGAGGCCCAGGCAGAGGTGACGTCCCCCTATCTTCTTCCTCTGCCACGGTTGCAACAACCCTGCCTTACAAGTGCATGAGCCATTTTCTGAATTAAAGCCATTTTCCTTTCAAGGGTTTCAAAAAGAAACAATCTTGGAAGTCACAAAACTTCTTGATGTCAGTTTTCCACGGACTCTCTTCAATGTTATATGGAAACCCAAGTTCCATGATGGCTCATGCCTTTACATGGCTACGCATGAGAATTATTCAGATATTATTCAGAATTATTCAGAATTATTCTCTGGGGAAAGAGTCTTTGATAGAGATGAAGAGAGATATTTTTTTACTCCTCTCCCCACCCTAAAGCCCTCCAGAGAATGATAAAAAAGAAACAACTCCATCTTTTTGTTTAATGTTTATTTTTGAGAGAGAGCCTTAGTGGGGGAGGGCAGAGAGAGAGGAAGACACAGAATCTGAAGCAAGCTCCAGGCTCTGAGCTGTCAGCATAAAGCCTGATGCAGGGCTTGAACTCCTGAACCGCGAGATGATGAGATGAGCTGAAGTTGGATGCTCAACTGACTGAGCCACTCAGGTGCCCCCAAATCCATTTTTAAAAAATGAGAAAAAAGGGAGCAATCACTCATTTTTTACTGTGAAATTTCATGCTAACCAAAGAATGTACTTAACGTATATGAACAATTTAACTAATAAAAGGTTATTATTAGTTAATATGAACTAATTGGTAGGTATGAACACATGTACCTACCAACCTGCTTTAAAAAAAATCCAACTTAAGTAGTGCCTTAGAAGGTCCTGTGTAGGCTTGTTCAATCACACCCCTTCCTCTCCCTCCAAGCAGTACCTATTATCCTGAATTTTGACTTAATCATTCCCTTATTTTTCTTTAGAGATTTGTTCATGTATATTTTCCTACACAAATATTTTAAGTGGAGGAAATTTTTGCACTTATGGAAATCACAGAATATACATTCTTCTGTGACTTTTTTTTCTGTATGCTTTTAAGACCTATCTATGCTGCTCTGTGCAGCTACATAGTTCCACTCATTTTTATTGATGAATTGCATTCCATTGTATCAATATGTGACCATGTACTTACCCACCCTCCTTGTAGCTATCATTTGTACATTTCCAGTTTTTTGTTGTGTCAGACGGTATTGGACATTCTTGTACCTGTCTCCAGCTTCAATGACATGAAGAAGCTGTTGACTGCCAAGTAAAGGTAAGGGCACTGTTCTGGAAAAGCCCATTTTAATGGTTCATTGTTCAGAATCATAAGGCAATAATGTGGAATGAGTCTAGAGAAGTAACTCCACCCTTCAGGATGTAGGCAGCAGGGAGAAGGAAGTAAAGGAGAAGTCAGGTATAAGTATTCATTATCTATGTCCAAGCCTCCTACCTGAGGGAATCTGCTGGAGGTGAGGGGAGACAAAGGAGAGGGAAAGAGGAGGCAGTAATTATTAACAGTAACAGAAAGCCTGGTATAGGGGCGCCTGGGTGGTTCAGTCAGTTAAGCGTCCAACTTTGGCTCAGGTCATGATCTCACAGTTCACGGGTTCGAGCTCTGTGTCAGGCTCTGTGCTGACAGCTAGCTCAGAGCCTGGAGCCTGTTTCGGATTCTGTGTCTTCCTCTCTCTCTGACCCTCCCATGCTCACACTGTCTTTCTCCCTCTCTCAGAAATAAATAAAACATAAATTAAAGAAAAAAAAAGAAAGCCTGGTATACACTGAATGTTTATGTCCCATCAGAATTTCTATGTTGAGACCTAATCCCTGAAGTGTTGGTATTTGGAGGTGGGGGCCTTTGGAAGGTGATTAAGAAATAAGGGTGAAACCCTAATGAATGAGATTAGTGCCCTTTTAAAAGAGACCCCCAGAGAACTCTCACCCTTTCTACCTCATATAGACATAGCAAGAAGATGCCCATCTATGAACCAAGAAGTGGGATCTCACCAGACACCAAATCTGCTGGCTCCTTGATCTTGGGCTTCCCAGCCTCCAGAACACTGAGAAATCAATGTTTGTTGTTTAAGCCCCTCAGTCAATTTTTTTTTAATAGCAGCCCAAACAGACTAAGACAAAGCCTATCGTGGGGGGTATTGCCACACTGACTTCCTGTATCCTGAAAACTGGGGGAATGTGGCCCCAGACGAAGCAATAACAGAGTTGGGGACAGTGCTCCAAGAAAATAAATAATTAAAAACTGTGATCTGTCCAGGAGCACCTGGGTGACTGGGTCAGTTGAGCATCTGACTCTTGATTTTGGCTCAAGTCATGATCTCACAGTTCATGGGTTCGAGCCTTGCATCGAGCTCTGCTCTGGCAGCTTGGAGCCTGCTTGGGATTCTCTCTTTGCCTCTCTCTGACCCTCCCCTGCTCTCTTTCATGCATGCACTCTCTCTCTCAAAAATAAATGAATAAACAACTTTGGTCTGTCCAGATCACTCATCTTTCTCTAAATGAATTTTTAACAAATAGCTGTCCTTTTTCAAAGATGGGCAATAGTCAAAAAGACTTATGCATAACTAGTGCAATTTCCAGTAAGCAAGCTGGTATTTGTAGCCTCTCCTCCCCAAAACCCTAGTAAAATGACAATGAAGAAATAGAAAAGAATCTAACCCCTGAAGTAGTGAGCAGCAACTAAGTTAGCAAAGTGGAGAAAGATATGGCTTAAAGTATCTGCAGACCCCATGAAGTCACCAGACACTGTGTACAGTGGGGACGAGGCACAGGATGAAAACAACTATTATTAAATATTAAATCCTAGGCCTCTTCCTCCACCCCTTAACACAAGGTGACCGCCAACCCAAGCAAGAAACGGTAGATTCAATCTCTGTAGAAACTACATCCGAAAGACTCTTTACTTGGGGATATACATCGCAAAGGGACTGGTGAGGTCATGTGGAATTAGAAACACAGGGATTAAGAGTAAGTCTACCCTATTATAGGACCCAGCAATTCCACTAGTGGGTATACACCTTCGAGAATTAAAAATATATGTTCATAGAAACTTGCACACAAGTGTTCATAGCAGCTTTTTTATCGGAACCTAAAGGTGGAAACCACCCAAATGTCCGTCAACTGATGAATGGATAAACAAAATGTGTTGTATTCATATAATAAAATATTTTTTGAGCATAAAAAGGAATAAAGTCTGATACATGCTACAACATGAGCCAACCTTAAAAGCATTATGCTAAGTGAAAGTAGCCAGTCACAAAGGACCACTCATTATGTGATTACATTTATATGAAAAGTCCAGAATAAGCAAAACCAGAGACAGAAAGTAAATTAGAGGTTGCCAGGAGTTAGGAGAGGGAAATGGGGGGTGACTGCTAATGGATATGGGTTGTTTTTGGAGGGAGTGGTGATGAAAATGTTCTGGAAGTAGAGTAGTGATGGTGGCACATCTCTGTGAATACACTAAAAACAAGTAAGCAGTATACTTTAAAAGGGTAGATTTAGGGGCACGTGGGTGGCTTAGTCGGTTAAGCGTCTGACTTTCGCTTAGGTCATGATCTCGCGGTTTGTGGGTTCGAGCCCCGCATCAGGCTCTGTGCTGACTGCCNTCAGGGAGCTCATGCTTAGTGCGGAGCCTCGTTGGATTTTTCTCTCTCCCTCTCTCCCTCTGCCTCTTCCCCACTTATGCACGCATGTGCTCTTTCTCAAAATAAATAAATAAACATGGAAGAGCTTTTCGTTATTTTAGTTATAACTATCAGTATTTACTCTATTAGAAACTCGGGGCGCCTGGGTGGCTTAGTCGGTTAAGCGTCCGACTTTCCGACTTTCGCTTAGGTCATGATCTCGCGGTGTGTGGGTTCGAGCCCCGCGTCGGGCTTTGTGCTGACTGCCAGCTCAGAGCCTGGAGCCTGTTTCAGAGTCTGTGACTCCCTCTCTCTCTGACCCTCCCTTGCTCATGCTGTCTCTCTCTCTCTCCTAGAAATAAATAAAACATTAAAAAAAATAAAAAGGGTAGATTTAATGGTATTTGAATTATATCTCAACCAAAAAAAGGAGAAAGAAAAAGTGAGAACCCATGAGATCCTCCACAACTCTAACTTTCAGTCCTGAAAGTCAAAATAAGAGATTTTAAATTATGCACCAGATTGATTACAATAGTAAATTACTGGGGCACCTCGGTGGCTCAGCCAGTTAAGTGGCTGACTTTGCCTCAGGTCATGATCTCACGGTTCATGAGTTCTAGCCCTGCATCTGGCTCTCTGCTGTCAGCACTGAACCCACTTCGGATCCTCTCTCCTCCTCTCTCTCTGCCCCTCCCCCACTTGTGTTCTGTCTCTCTCAAAATAAATAAATAAACTTTTTTTTTTTAAAAGTAAATTACTGGAAACAATGGAAATGTCTGCCAAGAGACTGGGTTAAAAATATGATACATCATGCCAATAGCATGCAATACCACTACTTACACAATGTGGGAGAAATAGATTTAATGACAAAAAACATATATGACACATATGACATGAAGAAAACAAATTGTAAAATAGAATATATATTGTCATCTTGTTTTGTAAGGGAAAATTATGCATTTCTGTCTGGAAGTATAACTAACAAAAGGTTAACCTTGGGGCAAGAAAAGAAAAGTGAGTTTGTGTCCTGACTTGTGGACCTCCAGCTCCTTTCTCTCACTCTTCTCCTGGGTCATAAATGGCCTTCAGTTCCCAGAAAGG
This sequence comes from Hyaena hyaena, assembly GCF_003009895.1. Classification (NCBI taxonomy): domain Eukaryota; kingdom Metazoa; phylum Chordata; class Mammalia; order Carnivora; family Hyaenidae; genus Hyaena; species Hyaena hyaena. The sequence continues at coordinate 183,241 of NW_024081332.1, forward strand.
AGAGACACATAAGCAAAAAGCAGATGAAAAACATACTTCAGGAAACAGAGTCCAACAAATAATTCTCCATGATCTTAAGGAGTATGAGATGAAAGAGTCTCTCTTTGAGAAGACAGCTCAAAGAAAAGGTGCAAGAGTGCAAAACAGAGATTCTAAGGCCACAGAATGAGGTGAAAAGTAGGCTGGAAGAAGGAAGAAGAAAGAAAAAATAGTAATATCACAGAGATAAATACACCATTAGAAACAATAAAAACTGGAATAAATACAATGGAAAAAAATGTTCGAGATGAATACAATTGAGAACACAAATGATAATGAAACAGAAAGAAAACATTGTACAAATATTTAGATAAAAAGATGATGACTATGAAAGACATGTACAAAGGATACAAATACAGATACAAAGGTTAAAATAAAAAAGATACACAGAACTACAAAAGATGTATTCTTGGCATTCCTGAAGTAGAAAACAATGAATGGAATAGGAAAAAATACTCACGGATGTTCCAGAAACCTTCCTGGAGATAAAAATTTGAATTTACAGACCGTACCCCACGAAAAAACTGATACAGATTGATCATAGCAAAATTTGCTAGTTTTTCTCCAGTGTTCATTCTCTCTTCTTCCATTACCATGGAATATTTTTAGCTGGGTATATAGTCACCCAGAATAAAGACTGTATTTCCCAAGATTCCTCGTGGTTAGGGAGGGTTCTATGACCAAACCCTGTCCAGTGGGATGTGAGCAAAAGATTACTATGTGCAACTTCTGGGAGGACCCTTAAAGGGAAGGAATATGATTGATGTCTTTCTCTTTCCCCCTTCCTATTGGCCAGAGTACGCATCTTGGTCTATGGACAAGGATAACCTAAGGATGGTAAAGCCAAAAAAAAAAAAAAAAAAAAAAGCCTGAACCTCAGGATTTCAACAGAGAATTGCTACTGTATCAGTTTATATCATTAAATGAGAAACAAATACATTTCTCTTATTTATTTTGATTTTTTAAAGGAAACCTTTCATTTTTTTTTAATGTTTATTTACTTATTTTGAAGGGGGAGGGAGGAGGGACAGAGAGAGAGGTAGAGAGAGAATCCCAAGCAGGCTCCATGTGTTGAGAGCATGGGGCCAGACAGGGGGCTTGATCTCACCAGCAGTGAGATCATGACCTGAGCTGAAATGAGGAGTCAGATGCTTAACGGACTGAGCCACCCAGGCGCCCCCATTTCTCTCTCTTAAAGCCACTGTTATTTAGGGTTTCTGTATGAATTTCTATCCTAAACAACACACTGATTAAAGTATATATTGGTGAAGTTGCTGAATTTCAGAGCTAAAGAAAGAATTTTAACATATATCCCAGTAGGGGCACCTGGGTGGCTCAGTCCGTTAAGCATTCAACTCTTGGTTTCAGCTCAGGTCATGATCTCACAGTTCGTGAGATCAAGCCCTGAGTTGGGCTCTGCTCTGACATTGTGGAGTCTGCCTGGATTCTCTCTGCCTCTCTCTCTCTCTGCCCCTCCCCAGCAGAGATATATATATATAGAAAGAGAGAAAGATATAGATATAAAAACATGATAGATAGATAGATAGATAGATAGATAGATGGTAATAGAGATAGAGACAGAGATAGAGATGGAGATGGAGATGGAGATAGAGATATATATCACCAAGGAAAAGAACCAAGTCATATACAAGGTATAAATGGCAGGATCACCTGTGTGGTTCAGTCAGTTAAGTGTCCAACTCTTGGTTTCAGCTCAGGTCATGATCTCACAGTTCATGAGTTCACGCTTGGGACTCTGTCTCTCTCCCTCTTTCTACCCCTGCCCTACTGGCTTTCTCTGTCTCTCTCTCTCAAAAAATAAATTTAAAATTTTTTTTTTAAAAAAAGAAAGAAATTTCAGTTAGCCTTTGGCTTTCCCCAAAGCAACATCAGTGTGAGAAGAAAAAGCAGTCATGCCTAAAAAGATCTGAGATAAAGAATAACCCAATAATTTTTATTCAATTTGCCCTTTAAGTATAATGCCACAGGCTCTTTTTAAAGCATGCAAGAATCCACGAGACTTATATGAAAAAAAGACTACTTGATGACAAAATCCCACCAGTGGAGGGATGACTCCAATCACAGGAATGGAGAAGTCATGGGAAAAAAAACAATAATGAACACCAGTTCCATTCCTACACAAAGCCAACCAGACAACTGCCAGAATTGTGGTAAAAGAGTGGACTGTAAATATTATTAACCTTTGTGTTGTGAAAATGATACAACCAAAAAATTAGGAGGGGGCAGAGAAAGAGGAAATGGGAGAAAGTAGAAGTGTGTTAATTTCCTCATGTTTGTTGGCTGGAAGTCATTTGATATTGTCTAAAGGTGACACATACTTTTAAAAATGACTCAAAGCTCTTCATGTTGTCATTTTTCTTAATTTAAAGGGTTATTTTTAGGAAACTGGTGTCAAGAAATATTTTCTGAAGTTCATGAATTCCTTCAAGTTTTTCCTCTTGATAAATGTCATGCTTTTGTTTAAAAGTAAAATGTGATCCCATTTTTTTTTTCTTTTGGTGATGCTATTGTGGGTATTTCCTTTCTCTGTAAAACTATTTCTTGTTTTCACCTTCACAAACACAAGCACACACTTTATTTTATTATCATTTTTGTCTGCGTATTTGCAGATAGAAACATCTGGAATGATGGTCCCCACATGTCAACAGTTAATTGTCTCTGAGTGGGGGAATTGGGACCAAATGTATTTTTGTTTTTTACTTTTCTTCTTGATAATTTTTGGCATGCTTCAAACTTTTATATTACACTAAAAGTTGAATAACCAAGTATAGATCAGACCTGGAACATGCCAGATAATTAGAAATTCTGGACTGGGCCGCCTGCATGGCTCAGTTGGTTAAACAACTGACTTTGGCTCAGGTCATGATCTCACAGTTTGTGAGTTCGAGCCCCGCGTTGGGCTCTGTGCTGGCAGCTCAGAGCCTGGAACCTGCTTCAGATTCTGTGTCTCCCTCTCTTTCTACCTCTCCAGCTCTCCTGCTTATGCTCTGTCTGTCTCTCTCAGAAATAAATAAACATTAAAAAAGATTTTTAAAAAAAGCAATGGAAACCCCAAAGTTAAAAAAAGAAAGAAAGAAAGAAAGAAAGAAATTCTGGACTGTTAGATTTCTTGAGTATTTGTCGATTTGTAATATACTTCATTAATTTGTTTTTCACCTTAAAAGTATAATAATTTAGGGGCGCCTGGGTGGCTTAGTCGGTTAAGCGTCCGACTTTCGCTTAGGTCATGATCTCGCGGTTCGTGGGTTCGTGCCCCGCGTCGGGCTCTGTGCTGACTGCCAGCTCAGAACCTGGAGCCTGTTTCAGTCTGTGACACCCTCTCTCTCTGACCCTCCCCTGCTCACGCTGTCTCTCTCTCTCTCTCTCTCTCCTAGAAATAAATAAAAACATTAAAAAAAAAAATTTAAAAAAAAAAAAAAAAAAAGTATAATAATTTAAGTAACACATATACTAAAATAATATACTCTGATTTAATTATATTAGAAATATAATCCATTATGGGGCACCTGGGGAGCTCAGTTGGTTGAGACTGAGCTTTCAGCTCAGGTCATGATCCCACGATCCCAAGCGTCAGGCTCCATGCTTAGTGTGGAGCTTGCTTAGGATTCTTTCTCTCTCCCTCTGCCCCTCTCCTCTGCTTGTGCTTTCTCTCTCTCTTCAAAATAAAAAAATAAAATCAGCTATAGTTAAAACACACTAGTAATTCAATCCCTGAAAATACAATTTACAATGCAGATATAATTAAATATATTACAGGGGTGCCTGAGTGTATTACTGGGTGACTCAGTTGGTTAAGTGACTGACTCTTGATTTTGGCTCACAGTCATGGTATTGAACCCTGAGTCGGGCTCAGTGTTCTGAGCATGGAGCCTGGGTGCTTGGGATTCTCTCTTTCCCTCTCTCTTTGCCCCTCCCCTCACCAAAATAAATAAATAAACTTTAAAATATATTACAGTAGTTGTACTACCCAAATGGAATTGATTTGAAAGGTGAAATAATTCCTTGCAGGAAATTTGTATGCAGTACAGCCTCTGTCTTTGAAGAAGTATATTTATAAATAATTTGGAAAACCAACTATATGTAACTTAAACTGAAATTTCCTTTTATTATCCAGAGCTTTCGCGGTATATACAAGAATTTAACATAAATACCTGTGTTGTTCAAACCCAAATGTTTTACTACATAATAAAAAGAAACTTCACTTATTTACACACCCACCCAAAATATATCTTAAAAATGACTGCAGTGGGAGTGCCTGGCTGGCTCAGTCAGTAGAGCAGGTGACCTTTGATCATGAGTCCGAGCCCCACGTTGGGTGTGGAAATGACAAAAATAAAATCTTAAAAAACAAAATGGCGGCAGTGGATGTTAATGACTAAACAGGATTCAGTCAGATGAATTTACTTGGCAAATTCTCAATCGTTAGACGATAAGGTCATTTCCAATTTTTTGCTAATATAACCTGTTTGCTTACATCTTCGATTATTTCTCTGAGACAGATTCCTAGAAGAATCACTGGGTCAAGGGAATGTATATTCCCAAAGTATTTTATATTTATTGCCAAGTTGTGTTCCAGAAAGCTCTAGCTAGTTACACATTCCCACCTGCACTTTAGGAAAGAAAGTTCATGCCTTCCCGTGCCCTCACTGTCAGGGGGTATTATTCTAGACCAGATGGACTCTGAACTTTCTTCTCAGGTGCCTGGGGAAACGCCTTCACTAACAAGACTTAAACTATCATGCACGCCCCTAGGGACTGGCCGGTAGGGACAGGGCATTGGGCCATCTAAAGAAGCCTTAGTGCAAGGCAGTTGGACAGATCTAGCTCTAATTCCCATGGTTTGCTTGTCCTTCATTTCTGATTCCTTCAGATTCCTTCTGATTCCCACCCCCCTCCCCCCCCCCAACCGGAAATCCACCCTGGGCAAGCTTGTACATGACACCGCATTGTGTTTAAATTGCTCGGTTAATTGGTACCCCTCCCTCCCAGACATGAGTTCCTCTGAGGGCAGGAAGCAAGCACAACTGTGTCTGCCACCACTGAATTTCCAGTGCCTAGAGCAGTGTCAGATGTCAGATGCATGGCAGCACCTTGTTTAAGGCCGAGGGAGAAGAAGCTGAGAATAAGAAACCACTGAGGAGTTAACTGGACACCACAGAGTTCTCTAGTTGTCTCTGCTCTTCCTTCCTCTCCCTGTTACCTGTGATAAGCCAAATTTTGTTTCCTAGACTATTCCCTCTCCAAACCCCTGTGCTGCCCTGCTTGGTTCAGGTGTATCACTTAAACAATCAGCTTACTCCTTAGCTGGTTGCCTTCCCATGTCCTCCCACCTTAGTTTATCATTTCTCTATCTCGTGGTTCTCTCTTGAACATAAGGATCTGACCCCATGATATCTCTGCTTATAAACCTTTGGGGCTTCCCATTCCCTCCAGAATCCTTTGAGTGAAAGTTGCTGGCCCTTTACCACCTTATTTTGGCCTTATCTTCCACGAGGACTCTAATGACTCCTACTTTAAAGACATCCAAAATGAATCCAGATCCCGGCCCCAGAAGAATCCACCTGTCTCAACCCTCTTTATCACACTCTTTCCTGCATCTAGAGTACTTTCACCTCTCCTCTGAATTTCTCTTCTGCTGAAGGCCCAGCTCTGTTGTCACCATCACCATGAATTTTTCCCTGTCTTTCTGGACAACTCATATCGCTACCTCTTTTCTCCTCCCACAATTCTTTGTTCACATCTTTACAAAACGCTGTTGTTAATGGTATAATATTCAGTTAATGATTAGGGATTTCCTAACATTTGTGAAGTTCTTAAGGGCGAGGACTGTGTCATCTTCATACTTGTTTTTTTTTTAATGTTTATTTTTTTTTTGAGAGATAGAGGAGAGAGCGCAGATGAGGGGCAGAGAGAGAGGGAGACAGAGAATCCCAAGCAGGCTCTGCATCATCAATGCAGAGCCCAAAGCAGGGCTCAAACTCAAACTGGGAGATCGTGACCTGAGCCAAAATCAACAGTCAGATGCTTAACCTACTGAGCCACCCAGGAGCCCCCATCTTTGTATTTCTTGGGCCCAGAAGCACATGCCACATTGTCAGTGTTTTTAGCAGAAACTGCTTGTTGCCTACCTCAGCGTTCATTAGCGATTTCATTTGGGGTAGCGTTATGCCCAGCTAAAAGACAGTTTCTAGCTTCCTTTGTAGCCAGGCTGTCTGTGTAATTACATTCAGTACATTTAAATGTTAGTGGAAGTATTAAGTGGGACTTTCATCCTTAAAACAGAAGGGAGATACCTTTCTCACTCTTCATCTTTACTTCTACCTAAAATGCAATCGTGATAGCTATGACTTGAAGAGCCACCTTGAATAATAAGGCATCTTGGCTTCCCAATGACCAGAAAGGGGTCATACTAACCTTGGTTTCCATGTTCCTCTTCCAGACTCCTCTTACCCTCAAAAGAAACATGCAGTTATTAGTTTCTTTTCTGTTATATGGAGCCAAACATAAACCAGACTGATTCAGAAGTCAATAAATGCATTTTGAATGTGACGTGACTCCAAAATTATGTAACTTTTATTTTGTCTTACCTACCAGTGAACTTGGAACAAGATTCAGCACTTCTTTGTATCAGTGCATCGTCACAGTTTTCTTGAAACATTCATTTCTCTGCACTTTTTATTGGACTTTAGGTCTGTATTTTTTAGTTGCCTTTGCCTACATTTTATTAGCTTTGTAAAGTTGGTTCAAATGTGTCAAAAATGCAGCTGAGATAAAAATGATAAATAAATCCACTTGCAGCTTAAAGTGTAGGCAATCAAAGCTGAGAGCCCAGGATCAGAGAGCAGGAGAACCACACCCACATACTGGAAACTGTTCTCCCCTCCAGCCCTTCCCCCAGGGATTGCCTCAGCAGGCTGTCCTCTACGCGCGCGGGATTTGTCAACATCTTACACTGTGACACAATATGGGCCAGGGCACACCCCCTCAAAGGAAGTTCAGTTTTGGTAAGTGGGTGTGGCAGATGGCTGGTGGAAAGCCTGAGTAGGTGGAGAGGAGCCGAAGAAGGCTGACTATTGAAACGTATGCAGAATCAAAGAATAGGATCTTGTTCTACGGGAGGGGAGCCCCCGGCCCAGGAATGGGAAGTGACTAGCAAATATCTTGTGGCTAACATTTTAGCTGTGATTCTTTCCGTTTTCAGCGATAAAAGACACCTCTACAAGTTTAAGTGAAAAGGGAGACTTGATTGGAAAGCTAGTGGTGTTGCCCGTGGCAGCCACGGCAGAGTTTTAGGCACTATAAATTGACTTCTCATCATGGAGGGTAAGGATTGACTTCCCACAGACCGCACCCTGTCACCCCCTCACACACACCTCTTCATCATCTCAGTGGCTTATGTTCTCTTTCCCTCACGGTTCTATTTTCCGCAGAGTCACTGAGCATCTTGCTTTTTCATTTGCCTGGTTTTCTACGTACTTCTTGTTAATTCAGTTCCAAACTCCTCCCTGCCCCCAGAGTGACAGGAATTCTCAACATGTTCAAATGCAGCAGCTCTCCATCAGTGTCATCATCTTGAAGAAGTGCCTTTGACCTGGTCCTTTTTTCTTTTTTTTTTTTTATGTTTATTTATATTTGAGACAGGGTGGGGAGGGGCAGAGAGAGGGAAACACAGAACCCAAAGCAGGCCGTGGGCTCTGAGCTGTCAGCACACAGTGTGACGTGGGGCTTGAACCCATGAACCGTGAGATCATGACCTGAGCCAAAGTTGAATGTTTAACCGAGTGAGCCACCCAGGCACCCAGACCTGGTCCTGTCTTGTGTGGACTGCTCTTCAGGACTATGGGGGCTGGTCATGGGGGTCTCACCTCACCATCATCCTTGGGATGTCTTGTCTGCACACATATTTAAGAGTGGGGCACAGATTGCTTTGGATTCTGTGTCTCCAACTCTCTCTGCCCCTTCCCCGCTCATGCTCTGTCTCTTTCTGTCTCAAAAATAAATAAAAAATTAAGAGTGGGGCACAAAAAAGTGAATTCGAAGCCCCATGTACATACATGGGACTTGCCAGCTGGCGGCTTGATTGTGGAGTGATCCGGCTGGGCCAGTTCGTTGGGAAAGCTCTGAGGTCAGCATCTCTAGGTCTCTTTTACCAGGCCTGGTCAAATTTCCCAGACAAGTTTCTGCCAGTCTCATGCTCAGAGGGAAGAAGGCTGCCAGTGTTCTGATTGTGGGGTGGGGGAAGAGAGGCACCAGTCTCCTCATTTTGTATGTAGGATGTCCCTGCTCAAACCTCCTGTTTCCAATATGCCACCAATGCCAACTGTGACTGATGTTTCTCAGCCCAGAAAATTGTTTTATCCTTTCCCAGTAGAAGTCTCTAGTGCCTTCTGCTGAGGTAGAGGAGAGATGGCCACTCACTAAGAACAGTGGGGGAGGGGCTAGGGGGTCTAATTACTTCTTAAATCCACATTTAATTACTTCCTGGATTTTTAATTTTTTTTTAACATTTTTATTTATTATTGAGAGACAGAGAGACACAGAGCATGAGCAGGGGAGGGACAGAGAGAGAGGGGGACACAGACTCTGAAGCAGGCTCCAGGCTCTGAGCTGTCAGCACAGAGCCCAACATGGGGCTCGAACCCACAAACTGTGAGATCATGACCTGAGCTGAAGTTGGACGCTTAACCAACTGAGCCACCCAGGCGCCCCTAGTCTTCCTGTTTTCATGCCCAGCTTTAACCTTAGTCCAAGTACCGCTGCCCCCTATCTCAAGTGTCTGGGGGCCCCACGGTGTAGACAGGGAGTATCTTATTTTTTTTGCACAGCCGGTTTAGGATTCAGCTTTTCCAGGTCTTCTAACTCAGTTATCATTGAACCATCTACTTTCCAGTTTCCAACATTTTGTTGCTCTGTCTGCTCCCAGATTCTCTTTGTTCTTGTTCACGTATGCCCTTTCACAAATTCCTCCACTGTCACTGTTGTTTTAATGGATTTCAGGAGGAAAAGATTGATTTCTTCTGACTTTTGTTGTTTAAAATTTTATGCAGGAATCACACTTGACTCTCCCACTTCCTACAAAGTGAGCATTAGTCCAATCTGAGTCAAGCGTCCCTCCTAAACCAATGAACTTTGGCAAAGAGAGTAGAGGTCATGGCTGGTGTGAGAGGGTCCAGGACTGTGGTGGGGGTGGAGTCATATTTTACTAACATGGCAACTCCCATGGTCATAGAGATGGGGAAGGGCAGTGTCTAGGAGAGGGACACAAAACCAATGGATAGTCCCTTAGGACCTACTACAGGAAAGAGGAGATTGAAATCTGGGGCTCTTTTTATTCTCTCCATCTTGATGGTCATCATAATGAGGGAAGAAATGAGAGGGAGGAGACAGGAGGAGAAAGTAGCCATCACAGATCCTGGGGTAGGGGCTGGTGTCCACAGGAAACTTCTGAGTCTATGATGCTGTTAGATTAGATGAGGGAGAAGGCAGTGTACACACAAAAGCTGGAGCTGGCAGGGAACAATGGAAACATCTCTAAGAGGGCACTGAATGGCAAGGCCATGGGAGAAACACTGACTATTTGAGTAAGAAGGTTGCTCTGCAAAGTGCTCATCAAAAATTTTGGGAGGGAAGCCCGGGTGGCTCAGTCGGTTAAGTGTCCCACTTCGGCTCAGGTCATGATCTCACGGTTCATGGGTTCAAGTCCCACATCAGGCTCTGTGCTGACCACTAGCTCAGAGGCTAGAGCCTGCTTCAGATTCTGTCTCCCTCTCTCTCTGACCCTCCCCTGCTCACGCTGTCTCTCTCTCTCTCTCTCTCAGAAATAAATAAAACATTTTAAAAATTCAAAAATAAATAAATGTTTAAAAATATAAATAAATAATTTTTTAAAAAGTACAAATTAAAAAAAAGAATTTTGGAAATCTTTCAGGGGTGGTCCACAAGGACTTGGGAACACATGGGCTTCTCTCTGGCATTAGGGCTGCCTCAAGTCCCCCACTGGTTATCTTCTGGGCACCACTAGGTTCTGGGAGATACTGGCATGTTGTGATGCCAGCACGGCACATTGTTCTATTGCAGAATGGGAAAAGACTTGGTTCATCCCTACTGAGTTACATTTGTTGGAGGGGCCCTAAAGCCACATGTGGCCACACCAGCTTGAAAAATAAAAAGGGTTTTCTATTTTTTGTATTTCCAACCTGACACACGAGGCCTCTCTCCGCCAGCAGCCATGACTCTCCTCCAACTCTTTCCAGGGCCAAGCTGGTCATGCCTTTGGGGTGAGAGCTTTCTGAGAAGCCTGCTCAGTCATTCAGGCAAATGAGCTGCCAGACACACTCTTGCGTATCCAAGCCTCAATTTATGCCCCGAATTATATTATCCTGGTCTCAATGTGTTCGATATATTTTCCGGCACATGTTGATTAATGTTGGGGAAATTCAACTAAGAGGCACATAAGCTCTGCTTCTCTGACTCCTGGGATTAAAATTGGGTGAGACTCAGTGTGTGTGTGTTTAAGGACAGTCCCTTATAAAGTAAGACTTCCACCGTTGTTAATTGTGGTAACAGAATACCCAACTAATGGGGGTGTATACCTGGAGAGAGCGAATTGGCCCACAGGCCAAATCTGTACTTTCACCTGTTTTTGTAAACCACGCGAGCCAAGAATGGTTTTAAGGTTTTTAAATGATTGAACAAAAATCAAAAGAATGGAATTTTGTGACATGTTAAGATTATATGAAATTCAAGGTTCAGTGTCCATAAGGAAGTTTTATGGGAGCACAACCATACTCTTTCCGTTACGTGTTGTATATGGCTGTTCCTGTGCTACAACAGTAGAGTTAAATAGTTGAGATAGACATTGTGTGGCTCGCAAAGTCTAAAATGTTTACTGTCTGGTTCTTTACAGAAAAGGAGCACTGATCTTTGGCTTAAACTGTAACAAATCTGTTATTTCCTTAATAAATCTGAAAATAAGGCATTTCCAGGGGCTCCTGGGTGGCTCAGTCGGTTAAGCGTCCAACTTCGGCTCAGGTCATGATCTAACAGTCTGTGAATTCGAGCCCCATGTTGGGCTCTGGGCTAATAGCTCAGAGCCTGGAGCCTGCTTTGGATTCTGTGTCTCCCTCTCTCTCTGCCTCTTCCCTGCTCATGCTCTGTCTCTCTGTCTCTCAAAAATAAATAAACGTTAAAATTTTTTTTTAAAATTCAACTTCATCAGAGAGGAAAATTTCTTTCTCAAATTCCCCTAAAATGCCTTATTCTCAATCTCATTGCCAGCACTAAGTCAGTAGATCACATGACATCGCATGCTGTCATGGAAGTGGCTAAAGAAGGGGAAGGAAATGGCCATTGGCTAGCAGACTGTAAGTGACTGCCACACACACACAAACTGTGGCTATGGGCAGGTGGTGAATCAGTGGCCATGGTGTGAGAGCCAGCTGCACACACCTCTTTCCCACTCTACATTTAGTGATATTATATTCGTAGTTTGAAGTTGGTTGAAATTGACAATGGTAGGGGTATTTATGCCACAGAAGTAAAAAATAATAATAATACTATAAATCAAGTGATTTTGTCAGCACACCACTGATTAGGGATGGGTTTTTTTGTTTTTGTTTTTTTTTTTCATTTTTTTTTTTAAATGTTTTATTTATTTCTAGGAGAGGGAGAGAGAGAGACAGCGTGAGCAGGGGAGGATCAGAGAGAGAGGGACTCACAGACTGAAACAGGCTCCAGGCTCTGAGCTGGCAGTCAGCACAGAGCCCGACGCGGGGCTCGAACCCACGAACCGCGAGATCATGACCTAAGCGAAAGTCGGACGCTTAACCGACTAAGCCACCCAGGCGCCCCTGATTAGGGATGGTTTTTATCTGGCTTATACTTTTCCAAGTTTTCTGCAATGAACATGAGTTAATTTTATAATCAGAAAAAAATGTTTTTAGAACAAAAGAGCCTCACCTTACATCATACACAAAATTAACTCAAAATAGCTGAAAGATGTAAACATAAGAGCCAAAAGTATAAAACTCTTAGAAGGGGCACCTGGGTGGTTCAGTCACTTAAGCATCTGACTTCAGCTCAGGTTATGATCCCACGGTCTGTGAGTTCAAGCTTCACGTTGGGCTCTGTGCTGACAGCTCAGAGCCTGGAGCCTGCTTCGAATTCTGTGTCTCCCTCTCTCTCTGTCCCTCTCCCGCTCCCACTCTGTCTCTCAAAAATAAATAAACATTAAACATTAGGATTCTCTTTCTCTCTTTCTCTGCCTCTTCACTCCCTCTCCTTTGCTCTCTCTATCAAAATAAATAAACATTTAAAAAAAAAGATTATTACACTGGGGCACCTGGGTGGCTCAGTCAGTTAAGGGTCCAGCTTTGGCTCAGGTCATGATCTCATTGTTCAAGGGTTCAAGCCCCACATCGGGCTCTGTGCTGTCAGCTGAGACTAGAGCCTGCTCTTGATTTTGTGACTTCCTCTCTGTCTGCCCCTCCCCTGCTTGTGCTCTCTCTCTCCCTCTCTCTCTCTCTAAAATAAATAAACATTAAAAAATGTTTAAGATCATTATAAAACTCTTAAAAGTAAACACAGGGTAAAAGCTTCATGACATTAGATTTGGTAACGGTTTCTAACAAGTGACATTGAATGTATGGACAAAGAAGTAATAATATGTAAATTAGTCGGCCTCAAAATGAAAAACTTCTGTGCATCAAAAGACACCACAGAATGAAAAGGCAAACTATGAAATGGGAAAAAATATGGGCAAATCTCATATCAGGTAAGGGATTAAGATCCAGTATATAAAGAACTAAAATTGGACAACAAAATATAATGCAAATGACTCCATTAAAAAAATGGGTGAAGAAGCACCTGGGTGGCTCAGTCAGGTAAGTGTCTGACTTCGGCTCAAGTCTTGATCTTGCTGTTCATGGGTTTGAGCACCATGTCAGGCTCTCTGTTGTCAGTGCAGACCCTGCTTCGGATCCTCGGTACCCCTTCTCTCTCTTCCCCTCCTGTGCTTGCTTTCTCTTTTTTCTCAAAAACAAATAAGCTTAGGGGTGCCTGGGTGGCTCAGTCAGTTAAGCGTCCAACTTCGGTTCAGGTCATGATCTCGCGGTTCGTGGGTTTGAGCCCTGTGTCAGGGTCTGTGCTGACAGCCAGCTCAGAGTCTGGAGCCTGTTTCAGATTCTGTGTCTCCTCTCTCTGACCCTCTCTTGCTCATGCGCTCTCTCTCTCTCTCTCTCTCTCTCTCTTTCAGAAATAAATAAAACATTAAAAAGATTTTTTTAAATAAGCTTTAAAAAATAGGTGGAGGATAGACATTTCTCCAAAGAAGATATACAAATGGCTTATAAGTACATGAAAAGATGTTCAATGACTCAATATCACTAATCATTAGGGAAATGTAAATGAAAATCACAATGAGATACCAATTCCCACCCATCAGGGTGGCAACTATAAACAAACAAACAGAAACTAAGTGTTGGCGAGGGTGTGAGGAAATTGGAAACTCGTACAATATTGGTGAGAATGTGAAACGGTGCAGCCACTATGGAAAGCAGTGTTATGTTCCTCAAAACATTAAAAACAGAACTATTATATGATCTGGCAATTCCACCTCTGGCTACATATCCAAAAGAATTGAAAGCAGGGTCTTGAAGAGATAGTTATACACCCCTGTTCATAGCAGCATTATTTACAATAGCCAAAAGGTGGAGGCATCCCCAGTGTCCATCAACAGATAAATGGGTAAACATAATAAGAGATATGCAGGCATGCAATGGAAGATTATTCAGCCTTTAAAAGGAAGGAAGTTCTGACACATGGACGAACCTTGGAGACATTTCGCTAAGTGAAATAGGTCAGTCACAAGAAGACAGTGGATGATTCCGATTATGTGAGGCACCTAGAGGAGTCAAACTCCTAGAGACAGAGAGGAGAGTGGTGGAGCCTGGGGCTGGGGGAGGGAGAGGAGAAAGGGGAGCTGTTATTTAACAGACACAGAATTTTAGTTTGCAAGATGAAAACAATTCTAAAAATTGGTTGCACAACAACATCGATGTACTTAACATCACCCAACCCTACACTTTAAAATGGCTAAGATGGTAAATTTTATGTTACATGTATTTGCCACAACTAAAATTTTTTTTTTTTTTTAATTTTCTGGGGATGGTGTCTGGAGACATTTACAATGGTCTGGTGTCTGACCTACCATCTCAGGGGGCTCTATAACACAGTCTCTAAGGAAACTAGGCTGCCCCTAATAATAGAGTTGTTTCCCTTTACACCAAGGAGGTTAGGAAAGCACCAAAATGTGCGTGCGCCGTGTGCCCAGGCCGACCTCGAGGCGTTGGTGCAGAGACCTCATCTTCCTGTGAAGTTGTCTCAAACGAACCAACATGTCAGCAGGGCCGTTGGTGGTCCCGTGCCTACTAAATGTGTCTGCGCAGGGACCACGTGTGCTTTCCTTACTGAGAAGCAAAAAAATCTTTGAAAATTTTAAATGTCAGAATGCAAACACAGAGTCAGAAAGCTAAATGTAAAAATGAAACTTTTTTCACTCTATGCTAACTTGGATGTAAATTTAAAAAATAAAATAAAATAAAATAAATAAAAACAAAGCTTTTTTGAGTAACAGAAAGATTTTTTTGTAAAGGTTCATTTAAGCTTGAGGTAGGAAGTGAAGTTAAAAAAATATTTTGGGGGGCACCTGGGTGGCTCGGTCAGTGGAGCATCCGAGTCTTTTTTTCTTAAAATTTTTTAAGGCTTTTATTTATCTTTGAGAGAGAGCAAGACAGAGTGTGAGCAGGGGAGGGACAGAGAGAGACACACACAGAGAATCCAAAGCAGGCTCCAGGCTCCGAGCTGTCAGCACAGGGCCCAACTCAGGGCTGGAACTCACAAACCGTGAGATCATGACCTGAGCGAAAGTGAGATGCTTAACCGACTGAGCCACCCAGGCGCCCTGAGCACCCAAGCCTTAATTTCAGCTCAGGTCATGATCCCAGGGTTGTTAGATCTACACTGAGCATGGAGCCTGCTTAAGAGTCTCTCTTTTTACCCTCCCTGCTTGCCCGTGTTCTCTCTTTTTAAAATTAAAAAAATAATAATAATAATTTGAGTCCAGGTGAATCCAGACTAGGATAGGTTGACTTCCTGAGCAGCCGTGGACATCGGCTGGTGACTCAGGCTGGACAGTGAAATCCCTGAAGACCACAGGAGCTGGACTACTGGGCTGTTTGGGGTAGATTCTAGCAGAAGCAGACAGTCCTGCCCACTTCTGATTTGGGGGGCTGCTTTCTGAAACAAAGAAGAACACCAGGGCAGGATTAGAACGTTGTGGTACACTTTAAATGCTCACCTGTAATGAATGCTTTAACATAAAAGATACAACAAAATATAATTGTACTTTTCACAGAATTTTAAAGAAATACGGATCCATTGTGTGTTACAGGCAACAAGGCCAGTCATGAAGTCACGCATTTCAATCTGATTCATCAATGTCCTTTGTTCATTTCTCTCAGGGCCTCTCTGTTGAGTGTAGCTACAACCCCTTTGGAAATAACATCAAAAGTCTAAATTCGAGATCTGTTGTCAAAGTGAGACCGGAGGCTGCCTGCCTTCCTGCCAGCTGTCAATACCCACCTCCATGAAAGGACCTGGAGGGGACCCTTTTGGGACCTGAGAGAGAGAACACAGTCTGTTTGAGAGACCTGGTCAGAATGACCGTGACCTGAGAATTAATTTCGGCTCTATGGGTGGACAGCAATATTTCCCAATGTCTGATCCTCAGTCTTCTCTTTTCTCTCTACACAGATTCAGCAATTCCATCCATATGGGTGTCTCTAAGCCCCCACTTCCGCCTGACCTCTCTGGTCCAGTCCCACCAGCCCGAGAGAAAGTTCCTCTTGGCCTCCTCCCCAGAGCTGGTCCCAAAGCTCAATGCTCCTCATTGATCTCATCATTCTACCTCCCGGACCTGAAACCTAGAATTATTTTCAGCTCCTACCACTCCCTTGGCACAGGTAACCCATTAGTCACCATGCATAGTCACCCTGCTGGTAATGGCTTTCACACTCATCCCATTGTAAATGGCTGTGAGATTGCCGTGGGTGTCCAACCTATCATACAGATCAGGCAGAATGGGACCCTGCCTGGGATAGGCTGGCATCGGTATGGCAATCTGTCACTAACACCATAAGTGGTACGTAACAGGAGTCATGGGACAATGGGGTAAGATAAGAGATATAGTCAAGGTCAGTGCCAGACTCCCAGGCTAAGAGGGGTCAGACAAGCAAGGCAAGTATAAGAATTAAAGTCAAGAGCCAGAGCAGGCCTGGGAGCTGAGCTGGTTTGGGCTCGTGGGACAGAGCATGAGCACTGAGACTGGCTTCTAGGGGCAGAGTTTTGCTTGGGGGGGGGGGGGGGGGGCGGGGTGGCAGTGAGTAGGTCCTCTTGGAGAGGCCCAGGCCTGTGCTTTCTTAATGGTGCCGTGGCCAGGCCTTGTGGCGCTGTGTACCCTTAACACTTTCCCTCTTCTCCACCCTCTTGCCTCACTCCAGCCCAGAGGGACTCCCTATTTGTCTTGACTTTGAGAACAGCATCTCTATCTGCAACCCTTCAGCCTCTGGAAGGGAGCTACTCACATCTCCTGCACACCTGTAAGGCCTTTTGTGTATTTTATCACATTCATCCTGACAGCAACACAGGAGGTGGATGGTGACATCTGACATTTGTTCAGCGACTTTGGTGTTTATTTTATTTTCGCCAACACTAACTCATGTGACCATGGGGTAACCCAGTGAAGTGGTCAGAGCCCTATATGGCAGATGAGAACACTGGGGTCAGAGGGATTAAAGTGACTACCCAAAGTCACCCAGGTCCCCAAAACTCCAGGTGTCGCCCAGCAGTATCTGCTGGGAGTTGTTAGAAACAACAACAGGATCTCAAACACACCCGGGGCCGCTGAACCAGAATCTGCATCTGAACTGGAACGGGGGTGGGGGGGTGTGTGGTCACTGGCACTTTAAAGTTGGCCTGAGTAGTTGTTCAGGAGTTTGTACTAGAAAGCAGCCTTATAGGGCTAAGTCGGCTGCAGTCAGCAATGGTGGACACAATCACCCCAAGGTTACCTGTAACTCGTAGAGTCTATCTCAATTGCTGGCCATCGGTGGGGAGTGAAACTGACAGAGCTAGGGATTGGATGGAGAGAGAAGAGAAAGAGACGTCAAGTCACGGGGCATTTGTGGAGCTTCTGCTGCAAAGAGGCCCAGGAGCCGAGGGTGTGCTTGGGGAGCAAGACACGGGAGCCCATGAGGGAGGATGGTGACCCAGCACGTGGAGGCAAGCTGAGAGCTGGAGAAGGTGCCCGTCCACGGGCAGTGGAGGGCCCTCCTGAGGGGAGGGGAAGGAAGTCAGGAGGACGCCACTGGGCCCCTGTGTGCCGGGCCCTCAGACCAGGCAAGCGAGGGCAGGTTCCGTCTGGCAGCCAGTGTCTTCAGAGAGTCGGGGCTGGAGAATGTCCTGGTGCCTACTTCTCCAGCCTTTGTTTCCCTTGCCTGTGTGTCCTCTTCTCAAGGACACACCTGTGCTTACACTGCCCCCTGAGACATTGCAACCTGTAGAACTGCTCCCTGCCAATTCTCAACAACCAGAACTGAGTCCATCAGGCCCCTTCCCCCCTTTCTGAGTCTTGATCAAGCCACCGCTCTTTACCCAGTCGCTCTGCCACTCACTTTGGCAGTGATCTCTGACTCCTCCCCTTCCTGTGACCTTGACATTTAGCTCAGTTGCTTCTGTCTGAATTATCCCTGATGAGAACCCATTTTATCTCAAAATGTCTCCCTACCTCTAGCATCTCCACCCCACACTCAGGCATCTTTGGAGGCTTCCTTTGTTGGGTCCAAATTCTGCAGCCTCGGCTGCTGTTCTCAGCTCTCCACGCCTTCCTCCCACTTGGCCATGTCTTTCACTTTCCCCGGAGTTCCTGTCCAGACAGCCATCCCCATCATTCCCGCCCTCCCCTCCCTCAGGTCCTTCATGTCCATTCGTGCTCGTCCGCCCTTGCCTGGTGTGACTGCCTCTCTATGGGTCCTCTACCCAAAACCTGCTTGTCTTTCTATGCCCATTATATGCCTTTGCTTCTCTTTTGTTGGGGCTAGAATCACGGACGTGTGGCCTGGATTATAATGATGATCCCCAATTATGCACAAATGTCATAGAAAAGACTGGAATTAAGTAGCAATATAATAACTATGGTGGTCTCTGGATTCTGGGCAATTGGTAATTTTTTTCCTTTCTGACTTTTAAAAAATATTTTCCTATTATGCTATAATAAACAAAGTACATCAACGATTGTTTTCTAAAGTATGGATTGCAGCCAGAGAGAGGCTGAAGGGCAGGCTGGTATTCAGGAAGATGGCAATTAGGTGAATCAGGTGGTTGACCTTGGGAGGGTGGAGAGGTGGAAAGCACAGTAGTTCATTCAGCCCTGGGCTTGAATTCCAACTTTGCATCTCACTCTGACCCTGGGCAAGTTAGTTCACCCTCTGAGTTCTACATATGCTAGTGGTGTGGCCTTGGGGAACAAATTTAGCTTCTCTAAGCCTGATGATTCATTTAACAACTTTAATAACTATGGAACTATGTGCCAAGAACAGTTCTAGATGCTGGAGTCTAGCTGCAAACAATTCAGACAAATTCTCCACCCTCACAGAGTTTCTAGCGGGGAGAGGCACACAGTAAACACCCAAGAAAGTTGTAATATCTTTTCCTAAACACTTTTTTTTAAGTTTACTTATTTTGAGAGAGTGAGAGAGTGGGAAAGGGGCAGAGAAAGAGGAAGAAAGAGAATCCCAAGCAGGTTCCATCAGCTCAGAGCCCAATGAGGGTCTCGGACTCATGAACCTTGAGATCATGATCTCAGCTGAAACCAGGAGTCAGATGCTCAACCGATTGAGCCACCCAGGTGGCTCATGATATCCCATGTGGTGGTGAAGTGCTGTGAAGGGAATGTGAAGAGGGGTCTAGAGACTGAAGTGTGGGAGGGCTTGCTATCTTAAATAGGGTAGTTCAGGGAGGTCTCACTGAGGAGGTGACATCCAAGCAGAGAGCAGAAGGAATGAGACAGCCAACCCTGAGAGTGCCTGGGGAGAGAATTCCAAACCAAGAGGACAGCAGGGTCAAGGCCTCCGGACAGGAGTGGGCTGAGGGTCTGAGGAGCAGCCAGAAGGCCTGTGTGGCAGAAGCCAAGTAGGGGGAGTGACAGGAGATGAAGCCAGGGACGTGGAGGCGGACCAGATGACGAGAGCCTGGTAGGCCATGGTCAAGACCTCTGTGCCTAAGAATAGCGGCAAGAGAGGGCATGGTGGATATATTCTGAAGGTGGAGCCAACGGGATTTGCTGATATATTGACCGTGAAGAAACACATCAAGGAACCAATTTTGATCTGAGCACTGGAAGAATGAAGGTGCCAAGTAGCTATTTACTGTGCTAGGGAAGTGTTGTGTGCCTGTTTCAGCCTATCAATAACCAATGCTGTGGTCAGACCCACCCTTGTAGTTCTTATAATGATTGCAAGACACCCTTCAGCAATAACCATCAGGAAACTTTTTAAAATATAAAGGTTTATTGTTTATAGGACCTGGAAGTTACGTAGATTACTTGGGGCCACACAGTGAGGTCAGGGGGAGAGAGAGAGAGAAGGTACATGCAGGTCTGGGGTCAAGGGTAGAGGCCTAGGGTTTCATGGACTCACTCTGTCTTGGTGACTTTAAAACATAAAAGTGGGAATTTAAAGCAAGGGAAGAATAAAGGCAAGTGGCCCAAATGATCAGTTATCAAAATCAACCAAAATCTCTGAAACAAAGGAGCCTCAGTCCAGGGAGCAGCCCAGTTCTTTGTCTAGTCCAGTAGCTTGCTAGGCAGAGTGGACGCCTCTTGGAAGTGATACCTTGGCAATCAAAGCTTAAGTCAGGCACTTGCATTACAAAAAAGAAGAAAATCAACTGCCAGAGTTTCCACTACAGGAAGATTGTGGAAGGAGCAGGGTTAGGGGCACAGTGAAGGTTTGATTTTGGATAGTGTGTTGGCCATGTCTGTTAGATGTCCAGGTCAAGGCGTTGAGTAGACAATTGAGTATTCAAGCCTAGAGTTCAGGGGACAGGTTCAGGCTGGAGATATAAACATGATTGCTGTCAAGGGCGCCTGGATGGCTCAGTCGGTAAGCGTCTGACTCTTAAGTGTCCGACTCTTGGTTTCAGTTCAGGTCATGATATCCTAGTTCATGGGTTTGAGCCCTGCATGGGGCTCTGCGCTGACAGGGCAGAGCCTGCTTGGGATTCTCTCTCTCTCTCTCTCTCTCTCTCTCTCTCTCTCTCTCGCTCCCTCTCTCTCTCTCTCTCTCTCTCTCTCTCTCCCCCTGCTCGTCCTCCTCTTGTGCTCTCTCTTCCTCCCTTCCACCCACATAAATAGATAAACGTTAAAAAACAAAAACAAAAACATAGTTGCAGTCAGCATGGACAGATGGACCTCATTTCGTGGATGAAGTCATCTAGTTTGAGCAAGGATAGTTAAAAATGATGACTGAGTCCTGGGGCCTCCAATGTTAGACATCAGGAAGATGAAGAGGAACCAGAAAGATATATGGTGAAAGAGGGGCCGGTGAAAAAGAAGGGAACCAAGGAAGAGTGGAGCCTCAGAGGCCAGGTGAGGTGTTGTTGTGCTAGTATTATTGACAGTCTAGGTTTGGCCTATATCTGGGTGATTCTATTACTACTTTATCAACAGTTTCTCTGGAGGAATGGTATTACGGCTATATTAAAGAAAGGCCACCATTTTCATTGGTCAATTGTTCAACAAACCAATTCCATCCAATTGAATTCGACAGTCATCCTGCACTCCAAATTAGGTTGAACCTGACCTAACACAGCCACCTGTAATGGCAATCCAGAGGGAACAAGGCGATGGTGGGGGCGGGGTAGGGATATGGAACTGGGCTCAGAAGGAGGCCACATCTGGAATTTGAGGAAGGCAGGTGGGGCCTGCGATCCCACGATAGAGATTTATTTGGTCTCTGGGGAGCCTCGTGAGAGTCAGGTGAGGTCCTGGGTCCAGACCAGGTGTCCTGGTCCATCAGAAGGGTGACACCCTGAGCAGAATGAAGAAGCAGGAAGAGGAGCCAGATGCTGGAACAGATGAGTTTTTTTGTACATACACAGATTTTCTGGCATCTGGTGGAGCCTTCCTTTTCTGTGACCCCTGACTTGCTGCGCCTTAGATTTGCCATTCCCTCACCCTTCTCCATACTCAAGTATCCCCTCTGATTGTAGCCCCTGACTATCACCTGTTCTTGCCCCTCTAGCAGCACGGCTCTGGATCCTCTCAAGTCAGCACCCCCTCTGGTCATGGTCATGGGCCTCCCTGCCAGCCCTCCCTCCCAGGGCCCCTTACCCCACTGTAGAACCAAGCCTGAATTCACACAACAGCCACTGCCAATACTTTCTGTTCCCTGAAATAAAGTCTCCTTCCTGTTCCTGCTGCATCACTAAACAGGTACAGCTCATACTTTTTGGAGCCACTGTCCCTTCTTATTACCCTGTTTTCTCAGAGCCTTAATCATTCTGGGCACATTATAACCTTCAGAGAGACCTGCTCTACTGACGTGAGACTTTACATATAAGACATACCAGGAGGACGCACCAGGACTCACCCCAGAGAAACCCCAGGGACCGGAGAGGTGGGGATGGGGATCACAAAAGAGGTCACCCTCTCCAGCCAGACAACTTTACACTTTGCATTTCACGGAGGGACAATCTCTTTTCGTCATCCAGTTGTAATTTGCAACACTCTGTATCATTCACAGGCAAGGAACAGAATGTTTTGCCACAGGACAGTTCCACCCCTGAGGAGCAAACCCACGGCCTTGGCCTTCTGAGCAGAGCCATTAACTGAGCCAACTACGCAAGAAAAAAACTAATCAGGCACAGACCCATGGGTCACTGAGTCTGGCGGTCAGGGATGTGCGTGCATCCAGGTAGCAAACTTCGGGGCCTTGTGACGCCCCTGGAAGAACAGCACACCCTCTGCTTCTCTCATTTGATCAGGCCGACATTGTCTGCCACTGCTGGGCTGTCGACCAGGGCCCAGCTCAGAGGCCAGCTCGGAGACGGTGGCTGAAGAAGAGTCCTTAACCCTGCCCTTGAAATGTCCATAGTCTGGCTGTGGCAAAAAGATATTTAGGGGGTGGCTGGGTGGCTCAGTTGGTTAAACGGCCAGCTTCGGCTCACAGTTCGTGATCTCACAGTTCCTGAGTTCGAGCCCCCTGTTGGGCTCTGTGTTGACAGCTCAGAGCCTGGAGCCTGCTTCAGATTCTGTGTTTCTGTCTCTCTCTGTCCCTCCCCAGTTCAGGCTGTGTCTTTCTCTCTCTCAAAAATAAATGAAAAAAAAAAAACATTTAAAAACATTTTTAAAAAAGATATTTAAGAACTCAGGGTCATTTAGAAGGTGAAGGGAATGTCATGGGAAAACCAGGGTGGCTCAGGCCAAGGCATGAGACCTCGAATCTCCCTAGTATCTTGGCTCCTCAGCTTCCCTAAGAAACGAGGCCACTACCATCTGTCCTTCACTCTTGCCTTGGGCATCTGGCAAAGTAACAGGTGGAGGGTAGTGAAGGGGAGAGAGCCAAAACGTGGGCCAGGCGGGGGAGGTTAATCTCTGGTCACTTCCTGTCCACTGTCAAAGAATGTTCAAAGCAGGGGAGTTTATCCTTCCTCATCTCAAGCAGAAAAGTTGAGCAAGATGTGACCTTGCTCTGCAAGCTCTGATAACAAAAATCCCACAGTTAATCTAGCCTATCTCTGGAAAGATACACAAGAAACCGGTAACACTGCTTTTCTCTGGGGAGGAGAACAGAGCAGCTGAGCAAAAGGTATGGGAGGGACACCATCTTTCTCTGTACTATATACTCTTTTATGGCTTTCTAATCGAATACCATGTGACTGTAATATCTAATAATAAATATAATTCCAACTTAAAAGTGGTTGTAGGAATCGATTTGAGGTTGGGACAGAGCCAGAAGCTGGGTTTGCATTGGGTTTTCTCCCTCAGATCCCCTTTTTCTGAGCATGAGGAGCTGGCGAAGGGAGGCGAGAGCAGAGCGAAGGGCTTGGAGTGCCCTGCAGGCTGGGCCTGGTGTGGCGGCTGGACTGGGGTGTCTCATGTCCAAGTCCTTCCAATGAGAAGGGCACACCTGCCTCCCTCTTTGCCTCCAGCTATGGCACAGAGCTTTCCACCAGGCCTGTACTGAATCAGGTACAGCTGGCACAGGCCGTCCCCTCCGGTGCAGGGCACTGTGTGCTCACGGCGGGCCCTGCAAGCCTGGGGGGCCTGAGCTCACAAGTGTCACAAGTTGCGTCAGTGACAAGCAGTGCTGAGAGGGTGGGGGAGGGCCATGAAGATGTGCATATGGCCTCCCAGGGAGGCTCAGGCACGGCTGAGGGCAAAGGGCAGGCCCAAAGAGCATGGGGGCAGATGATAGGAAATGCCTCATTCGACCCTGGCATGGACATGGAGGCCAGCAGTGGCCACTCTCACGGGTCCTAAGCCAGAATGCAGGGCCAGTCCTGAAGCCTGTTTCAACCTCAGGCAGCAACCCCAACCAGCTGGCAGCAGCCTAAGGTTGGTATGGCCCCTGAGCCTTGGTCTGAGGGAGCAGCTGACACACAGGAGCTGCCACTGGAGTGCTCCAAGCACCTTTCCCCACCCCACCCCACCCCTGTGCTCCCAGAAAGTCTCCAGGCCTTTCCAGACAGGTGTGACTCCCAGCTCACCTCTACCCAAATCCACAGCTTGTTCTCCCGGTCTCCTCCACTGGGTCCCCAGCGCCCCTGAGAAAAGTTCCTCTGCCTCAGTGGGGTCCCAGTGACCCAGTCTGCCTGTGGAAGGCTGCCTGCTGCTCAGGTGTGTGCCTGGGGGACAGGATGAAGGCAGAATGAGGACACGGGAAGACCCTGTGGACGTGACTCCTGGTTTTGCCAGGAGAACTCTCTGGGCCTTGGCTGCTTCATCTGGGGCTTCCCTACACCGTGGCACCGTCCCTTGGAGCCTAATCAATCACGAAAGCACTTTGTAAAATGTGGCTCACATTATCCGTGTTGTTATTACACGTCCTGTTATTATCACAGAGCTCTTAGTAAATTGATGCTGAATGAATCTTCATCTTGAGCTGATGATGACTCGGGGGGTGGCCTGGGCGTTCGAAAGAGAGGGTGGGGACAGGTAGGGATAAGTGTACCCTCTAACAGGATAAGAGAGTCTGACCTCCCCGAGGAGAGGAATTGGACTGGCGTAGATACAGCCTGAGGGCCAACAGATGCCCAGGCCCTGTTTGAACTGCTCCCCTGGGAGCAGGGCTCTAGGGCCCAGCTCTGTTCACAGTCTGCCCTTGCAGGGGAGCTGGACTGACTCAGAAACGCTCAGCGCTACCCCGGCTCCAAGCCGCTCCTGCTCCCGTGAGGCGGCCGTGCTCTGCTTCCAGAAGGAATGGAGCTAGAGATCTAAGAGGGCCAGGGCAGAGGGGAGTGAATGGGTATGTTTTTTAGAGTGTAGAGGGGTACAGGAAGCTCCCTGTGCCGGAGACAGGCTGAGCTCACCCAGCTCTGGCCTTGCATCAGCTGTGGAGCTGGCTGCCAGGCCCTGGGAATTAGGCGGGAGGCTCCCAGGAGACTCCTGGCCTTGCTTCTTACTCTCGGGGTGACAGTGGCAAGGGGGAGCAGGCAAGCCTCGGGCTCCTCGGACTCTCCATTTCCAGGTCAGCCAGCTGCCTCAATTCCCAGCTTCCCAGGCAGCACGTGGCCTGTGCGATCAAGGACGAGCACAACTGAGGGCCCTGAGAGGTCACCCAGCCTGCCCAAGGTCTCCTCGCTGGATGGTTTCCTAAAGTTGGCAGTGTCCCCCAGGTAGATGTGGGGACTTTGGATCCAGTTCCTCCTGGCCCCTGATATCACCACTTTAAAAATGACCCTCTACCGGGGCGCCTGGGTGGCTCAGTCAGTTAAGCATCCGACTTCAGCTCAGGTCATGATCTCACAGTTTGTGGGTTCGAGCCCCGCGTCGGGCTCTGTGCTGACAGCCAGCTCAGAGCCTGGAGCCTGTTTCGGATTATGTGTCTCCCTCTCTCTCTGACCCTCCCCTTCTCACCCTGTCTCTCTCTCTCTCAGAAATAAATAAAAACATAAGAAAAAAAAAAAAAGAAGGTAACTTAAAAAAAAAAAGGACCCTCTACCAACAGCAGCAGGTGCTGCAGAGGTGGGCCGGATGTGTATCACAGAGACTTCCAATGTGGCCTTTCATCTCACCCTTGATTTATTAATGATTCACCTCCGGGTGGAATGTGACAGGTGGCTCACAGAGGGATTCCTGTTCTGTTGTTCCCCCGAGGGTGTGGGATAGAGGATCGGGCAGAACTGCCCGGCAGCTCCCGTGTCCCTGAATCCTCTTGGGGCACAAAGGTCTCTGTGCGTCGGGGAGAGGAGTCTGTTCTCAATGTGAGTGCCATACCAGCTCCCCTTCGTCTCCCCTCTTCCCGGGGCTTCTCGAAGGGGCGTGTGGAGTTTCCGGGGATTCAGGAAGGCACTCATCAGCCCTCCTCACTCTACTGCCAGTGCTCTCTCTCGCCAGCCTCCTCCTGCTCCAAGAGCACCGGGCCTGCGGTCTGTGGTGTCCTGAGAGCTGAGCTGAGGGCGATGGACAAAGGCAAGGAGACCCCAGAGGGTTAGAGCAGAGAGGGCAGGCTTGGGGGCAGGGACCCAAGGGCTCATGGGAGGCCCGGGTCAGCCCTAACCTAGTGCTTCCGGCTTCTCCTGGACTCCGTTTCCAAGTCTCCCTCGGCTGGTCTCCACGTCCAGGCCTTACCCAGAGTTGAGGTGCTGCTAGAGAAAAAATGTACACAACCCCACCCCCAACCATTGGACTAAGTTGGGGGTGAGGGTGTGTGCAGGACAGACTCCTGTCCCCTTCCTCGGCCTTGATTTCCGCATCTGCAACATGAGGAGACAGGACAAGATGGACTATGGCTCCCCAGCTCCCGTGCTGTAGGAGTCCATGACAGCATTCTTCTGCTAGAACTTTCTCTTTCCATGCTCTCCCCCCATGCAGCCCCTGCCTTGGTGTTTGTTCCTGGGTTTTCACTCCCAGGCTCAGACCCTCTGCCCTAACTTCCAGGCTTTAACGGGGCTGGGCTCATCCACTCATTATCCAGGACAACGTTAGACTATTCCAGACCTACACTTGCCTTTTATAAGCTGTACCTCCTGGGTTTTCATTTAATCCAAAGTGCACTTTGGAGGGGGTGTTTCTCCGCAAGGAGCTCGTAAGAGATCTCAGCTGAGAAGGCAAGCCTCTCAGGGCTGAGCAGGGAGATCTAGAGGGGATTTGGTGGGGAGAAGTAGAGAGAACAGGAGGAGCTAGGCCAGGCTGTGAAAGACACGCAAGCCCAGGCAACATGCAATTAGCCCCAGGCCCTGAAGATATGGGGTTTGGAAGGGCCCTTGGAGGTTACTTAAGCTAAGCACCCTGCGCCTCCTATTCCATTTTATTTTATTTTTTCCTGCCCTTCTTATTCCATTTTATTTCATTAATTTTTTAATTTTTAAAATTTTTAATTTTTTTTGAGAGACATAAGAGAGCACGTGCACGTGACTGGGGAAGGGGCAGAGAGAAGGGAGGGGACAGAGGCTCCAAAGTGGGCTCTGTGCTGCCAGCAGAGAAACGGATGCAGCGCTTGAACTCACAGACTGCGAGATCGTGACCTGGGCCGAAGCCGGACGCTTAACTGACTGAGCCACCCAGGTGTCCCTTTCTCCTATTCCATTTTAAAGATGAGGCCCGGCAAAATCAAGCGACCTAAAAGAAAGTATACTTTAATACCAAAAAAGGAGGAATAACTTGATTTCCCTTTAAAACATGGTCCTTTAAATGGAATAATTTTGCCTCAGGAAGAGCTCATTCTGCGGGCGCGTTTTTCTCCTTTTTTGTCACCCATTGGTGATGTCATCATCATGGTCCATGGGTGTTCTGAGGACCAGATTTGGAAACCACTGTCCTGAAGTCCTTCTGTTTCCAACATCCCTCTGTCTCCCCAACAAGACTTGCAAAGTAAACAAAAGGGACATCTGGGGTCAATCTAGATTTAAAAAAAAACACTTTTAAAATGACTTCAGTGTCTCTATAAATGGTCACTGCAGCTGTAAAGAACTGGAAACCTGTCGCTCAGAGTAGGGTAGAGGCAGAAACTGTCACAGGGCTCTGGGCCAGGGATAGGACTTAGCTCCATGCTGAGCAGACCACAGTAGGCAGGTAGGTAGGTAGCTGGCTAGTTCCTCTCACGTCCTTGGCACATGAGGAAGATTCTGGGGGTATTGATCTGTAAAGATAGTGTGCATGTTCCCTCAGACTGGTAGAGCTGTTTTTTATGTCCTCTGATTCGAGGGTCCTTAGAGACGGGGAGTGACAGTGGGGAGAAAAAGTCCCTCAGTAGCTGTGGAGAGGAGACAAGATACTAGTTCGGTGCCTGCCATCTAATATGCACTCAGTAAATACTTGTGATTGATGTGTGGGGTGTGTGGTATACTTTACAGTAGATCTAGAGCCGGCCAGACAAGTCTATACTCTGGTTCTACAACTAACTGTTTGGAACAATCTCTGATGTCCCCAAACTTCAAGAAACACGTGCCTGTGGCAGGCAGGCGTCTTCTCTACACATATCAGAAGCCATACTCCCAGTAGCTTAAACCAAAAAGGAAACTTCTAGCTCACATAGCTGGGAGAGGCACCACAGCAAAAGTTGTGACCTTGGGGCAGGACCCAGTGTCTCCAAGATACTTGCTCTTTGTCTTTGCCTGACTTTTGCAGCTAGGTTCTGTCCATGTGGTGGGGACGCAGCCATTTACAGCCCAAACTTGGGCTTAGAAAGAGGGCTCTCTCTCTCTCAACATCAATATATTTATCTCAGAGAAGTCTTTGATTGGGCCTGCTTTGGCCCTAGCCAGACCTAGGTCACATGCTTGGACCTATGGTGAGGGAAGTGGATGGGGTTACCAAGGGGAGGGGGGAGAGGAAAGCCAGATGGGCAGACAAAACAATAATTATAGTACTTGCAATACCTAAAGTCTGCATGTATGTGTGTGTGTTTATGCGTGTGTGTGTGTATGTGTGTGTGTGTGTGTGTGTGTTTGGGTTAAGCAGTTAAGCGTCTGACTTTGATCAGGTCACGATCTCACAGTTGATGAGTTTTGAGCCCTGTGTCAGGCTCTATGCTGACAGCTCGGAGCCTGGAGCCTTCTTTGGATTCTGTTTCTGTCTCTCTCTGCACCTCCCCTGCTCATGCTCTGTCTCTCTCTCAAAAATAAACAAACATTAAAAAACAAAACAAAAAACCTCTGATCCTTGAAAAAAGAAAGAGAAAGAAAGAAAGAAAGAAAGAAAGAAAGAAAGAAAGAAAGAAAGAAAGAAAGAAAGAAAGAAAGAAAGAAAAAGGGCCCATGAAAAGGGATCATGTATGTGGGACCAGAACCAGGCTTGGCGTAGTCACAAGATTATTATCAGGTACCAATCATTTGGCTACACTATATGCCAGGCTCTTAATTGGGCTAAATATTTGTTACATACATTCTCATTCTCACAGTACCCCTAAGAAGTAGGTATTATTAGCCTCATTTTAAAGTTTTTTTAAAAGCTTATTTATTTTGAGAGAGAAAGAGAGAGCATGCGTGCTCACTCGAGCAGCAGAGAGAGAGAGGAGAGAGAGAATCCCATGCTCACTCCGAGATGCCAGGTGGTCAGTGCAGAGCCCGATGCAGGGCTCCATCTCACCAACTCTGAGATGACCTGAGGCAAAGTCAAGAGTCAGACGCGCTGAGCCAACTGAGCCAAGGGCACCCCTACCCTCATTTTAAAAGTAAAAGAGACATAAGTTAAGGTCACACAGGCCATGAGTAACTGAGCCAGATTCAAACATGGGTCCTTTAGGCTACAGAGCCCATGTTTTTTGCCCAAGGTCAAGTTGCTGCTTTAGAAACCAAAGCTGAAAGCTTGCTGACTGGTTGCAGAGAGCACACTCCCAGCCGCAGCAGGTGTGGTCTTGCCAGGGTGGGCAGCCACGACTTTCATGCATTTCTGGGCTGCATACTTCCTTTGCCCCCTGTCTTACAGGCCCTTCGTGGCGAATGGAGACAGGCGAACCACTTGTGGCCACACATGGGTTACGTCGCCAAATGAATACCAAGTGGTATTTCTCCCAGACTTGGTCACCCAGTTGGTGACTCTGCCTGGAATTTCCTAGTGGTCGGCCTGTCAGGTGAGAAGAAATGGGATGGGGTATGGAGGGACACTGGCATGGCAAAAAAATCAAAGGATGTCATCACTCACTGAAATCACAGACATATCTGCAGCCCTTGATGGTTCCCTTCCCCACCCCCCTTCCCCCGGACCCCCTTCCCGCTGCCTCTCCAAACCACTCAGCACTTCACAGTGAGAGAGACCCTCCTGAAATACTATCCCTCCTGCACCCACCCCTGCTCCGAACCTCGGTGGCTTCCCTTTGCCCACACTCATTACGGAGGCTTCTCGGGCTCCTCTGGACCTAGACCCTCCCCCACCCCACCCCACCCCACCCCACCCTCCACCCTCCACCAGCTTCTCCAGCTTTCTCTTTTACCACTGTCCCTAACACTTTGGAATGCAAAATACTTGGAACGACAGGATAGCAACAAACCAGATGTGGCTATTTAAATTTAAATTAATTCAAATGAATTGAATTCTAGTTAAAAATTTGGCTCCTCGGTCACAGGAGTCACTTTTCAAGTGCTCAATAACCTCTTGTGCTTGTGGCTACCAGACTGGACAAGGCAGATCTACAATGTTCCTATCACCACAGAAAGTTCTATTGGACAGCACTAGGTTGGACTTCCTCTCTTACAAAGGAAGATCTGATTAAGGAACATTAACAAACAGCTTTAGAGAAAATCAGTGACTCTTTCAACAGATATTTGTCATCTATCGTATTCGAGGCCCTGAATATGCAATAGTGGGCAGTTGTAGCTTGGCCCTTTTCTGGGAGTAAAAAGGCAATTGCTGGAAGGTGTCCTAAGTGCCTGAGTCCAGGTTTGGGCATCTGGGAAGGCTTCTCGGAACAGAGGACATCCAAGTGTGACCTGCAGGTTGAGGAGGTACTAGCTAAACTGAGTCACTCTCTAGACCAAGCTCTTTTTGGCCCTCAGTGGCCCTTATCACAAGCTGTTTTCACTGCCTGGTCCGCACTAACTCTCTTTTTCCCCGGGGAGGGAAGGGCTGAAGCTAGTTCCTTGAAGTTAGTTTTCCAACTGGAACCAAGCAGAGTCTCTGTGAGGCCACCAACTCAAGAGCTCTGAGCTGGCATTGGGGCGAGGCAAATTCGGAACTAGGAAAAGCGGGCCCTAGGGTAGAGGGCTCCTCAGAAGTCGAAGCTGAGAATCTGGCGGGAGATGTGAGAATCTGACTGTACCCCGAAGCCCACCCCGAAGTTGGGCTCTCCACCCTCTCAGCCCCTGAGGTCCCGCCCGGTCAGGCTGGGGAAGGTCCAGAGGGCGCCAGGGCTACTAACAGAGCCAGGGAAGCCGTCCTGGGGTCTCCTGTCCCCCTGCTTCTGCGGGAGCCTCCGGCTGCTAATCCCCTCCCCACATCGCACAGCTGCGCCCACCCTCACCGGGCCCTGCGCCACCTGCCACATGCTGCTTCTCTTCCAGGTGGCCTGGCCAGAAACTGCATCCCTGAAAGTGGCAGTCACGGACCCGGATTCTCGTGTGCTCATCTGGGAGAGAGGCGCCGGAGCGCTCCCCATCAGGCCCTGCACTGTCCTCCCCGCTTTCCAGAGAGCGCCTCACCTAAGCCTCCTCCCCCTGGGATAATTGTGTAGGGACAATTAGCTCTGCCTCTGTTACAGAAATTACGGAGGGGGTGATATGTCAGAGCCGGCAGTGACGCGGAAAACCGCCAACGCTCCACGACCTTGGCCCCGATATCACGCATCTCACGGTGCCCCGGGGCACCCCTCTCTCATCTCCCCGCGCTCCTGCCGGGGCCTCGGCACGATCCAGGGACTCCCCGCCCTCCAGAGTCCGGGGGCCGCCGGGAGGCAGAGCCGGAGGCCCGGCCGGCGGTGGGAGGTCCGGCCCCCGGTGCCAGCCTGAGCGCCAGGAGGCCGCAGAGCCGCCCTTTGTTTCGCGGCGCTCGCGGCTTCTGCGCAGTCACGGTCACATGGCGCTTCCGGCACCGGGTGTTCCCGGCGCTGCGCCAGGGCCCGGGGGCGTCCCCCCCCCCCCCCCGCTCCCGCCGCCCCGCCCGCCGGCGGGCCGCGCGTCAATCTCGGACCCTCCGGGTGTCCCAGAGCCGGAGGAGGCGGCTTTGCTCTCTGGCCTCTCGTCTTCTCGGAACTCCACCCTTGGGCCTTCCGTGGCTATTGATCTTAGCACTGGCGTGTCCATTACCCATTTGCTACCTGGGGTACGCCTGCCTCCCCTACTCTAGACAACGCCAAGTGAGCAGTCAGGCTCATCCCTCCCTGGAAGAACTCGATGCGGCCAATAGGTGGTAGACAAGTACTTAACCAAGGCCGTGCTCATCATTTAATGGGGCGGTAGAGACAGCGCCAAGCGTTTCCGACCCCTTCTCCACTCTGACCTCCACAAACAAAATAAAACAAAAAATCAGCCACCCCCGGGCTGGCCTCCTCTGACCGTCTACAGGCAAAAGACCCAATCAGGGGCAGAAATGCGGCTGGCCCTTCCTGCCCTGGCCACCGCGGCTCCATCACTCCTAGGGCCAGTCTGTCCCCTGCGGCACTTAAGAACCTTGAAACCTCATGGAGGCCTCACAGAGGCCGCCTCTGATTCACTCAGCAGATTCAGGAATTCATTAAACAAATCTTTATTGAAAGCGGACTATGTACGGTGCAAGCAAAGATGCCAGCCCTGGGCTAAGCCCCGAAAAGTATGTGAAAGGATGCTCTTTGTGTCAGGAGAGTACCCTGGGTTGTTCCCCTGAGGCTCTCCTTCCCCGGGAGGCTTTCATCCAAAGCAGCTTGGGAAGCCCTAGTAAACTGTGCAGACACAGCCATGCCTGGGGACAGGGAATGGGGACCCCGCCTGATGCCTGCTTCCAGTCCCCGCAGAGGCAGCGCGGCGGAGCAGGGCAGAGCCAGGCTCCGGTGAACATGGGGTGGGGTCTCAGGGGCTCTTTCTGCCTTGCCTCTGGGCAACCTTTCCCAAAACCTGTCATCCGGGCCTGCGGGGAATGGGGGCAAGGGGATGGGGGAGAGTCTGGAGGGGTGGAGACTTGGGAGGGACCAGAGGGAGGCGCAAACTATGGGGCCGGCAGTGGCTGTGTACAATCAGCTTTGGCGTCAGGGCCTGGTGGGGAAGAGCAGGCAGGTGAGCAGCCGGCTACCGCTGTGTCTGTCCACAAGGGGCAGGGGGTGCTGTGTGTAGTGCTGGACCATGGCAGCCACGGAGGAGAACAGCTGGACAGGAATGCAGGGCATCGGTGAGTCCCCTGAGCCTCATGCCTGGAAGAAACCTCCTGAAGGAACTGAGGGGCTCTGGGGACGGTGTTTGTTGACATTGTTCTGAATACTTTCCCTCTTGTTTGCCCCATGAAGCTCCACTGCCGTTTTGCTGCCCAGTTCCAGGCCCTGCACAATTTTCGTGCAACTGCACCCACGGGCATGTTGTTAGCCAGCTCCTATTTCCCAGGCCGGGTAGAAATAGTTTTGGGGCCATGCCTCTGCCCCAGTTCTCCAGCACGTAGGCCTCAGGAAATGCTGGACACAAAGTTGAATCCTTGGGATGGACAGGAGCCTGGACTACCTGGGCCCTTCCCTCCTCCTAGCTGGGTTCACGGCAAGCTCAGTGCCCGTCACCGAGCCCTGGGCAGACCGTACCCTACAACAGGAGTGCCTCCCCCAGAGGAAGGCAGACCTCTGGGAAAGAATCCGAGTCACTGGCCACTGTCATTTCCACCCAGTCCAGAAAAAAAAAAAAAAAAGAAGCAAAATGTGGGTTTTCTCCTGGGCAAATGCTCCTTGCAGGAGCGTATGGCTGTGCTCTGCCCCCTCGCCCTGTAGCCCCCATCCAGCACCCACCTCCTCGTGGTTCCTGCCCTCCCGGCCCAGGGCGTAGTGGCTCCCATCGCCCAGCCGCCGGATGGGAATGTTGAAGACCCGGCCGTGGAGAAGTACTGCCAGGGTAAGGGGCTGCGAGCCACGAGGCTCTGAGCTGGGGCGCACAGTGTAGGCCCCATCCTGTGGAGGAGACCCTGTCCATCAACCTCATCTCCCCACTGTCTGCCTGAAGCCCTGGCCAGCAGTGCCCTTGCCCTCCCACCCCCACCTGCTCAGCCAGCCACAGCTCGTGAGCAGGAGGGGCCCCGAGAAGGCCCAGGGGGGCTGCGGTCACCCACCTTTCGGAATTGGAGCAGCGCACACTCGACAGCATGGCGGTCACGGTTCCCTGAGTACCATGGCTGAGCCAGAAGGCTGCTGTCCTGTGTACACACACGAGCAGCCATTCAGAGATGTGCCAGGGCAGTGGAGGGGGGCTGGGGAGCAGAGAATCCTGCCCTACAGTCACTTGTGTTCCCATCTGCCTTCCCTAGACATCTGCGCCAGCAGAACGGAAATGTGCCCATGCCCTGTGCCCAGCATGGTGCTGCACACACAGGCTCAATCCGTGTTCCTCGCAATGGCAAACGCCCCCACAAGAGGCCTCCTCCCGAGCCCTCCCTGCCCCTCCTCACCTCAGCAGCTGAGGGGCTCCGGGTGGGTGCTGTAAAGGAAAAAGAGGACCTCCTTCCTGCTGAAAGAAGCAGATTGCAGAGCTGAGGCTGGGTGGGGATTCGGGCCGAGAAGGCTTTGGGCCCAGCTGCAGGGGATGGGGGAGGGTAGAGGGCGGCGCGCATAGGCCTGAAGCCCCAAGCAGGGCACCCCGTGCTTCATCCCCCCTCTCCAGGTCTCGGGGCGTGGTAGGACCTACGAGCTGGGTCATGAGTGACCTCCGAAGGAGGAATGATCTTGAGGTACAGGCTGGAAGGTTCCTGCTTGGGTGCAAACCCTGGAACATGCACAGGGGGATCCCCTCAGGCCTCCTCTCAGCTGAAGTCAGGGCTGTGAGGACCCCCACAGCCAAGTGGGGCAGGAGAGGCTGGAAAGGAGCCTGTGGCCTTCAGGGTTGTGGCTGAGGTGGGAGGACTACCTGGGGTTCATGGTGAAGACGCCTCTACTCACCTTTAGAAGTGGCGTTCGCAGCTCCCTGGGACACAGGGACACAGGAGGGCTGGTCAGAAGAGACTCGGTCCTGTAGGCCCACCCCCTGGGCCTCCTCCCATCCCCACCAGGTTACTTCTCCCCTGGCTACTAGCCTCTTACATTCCGAGCTTCCTGGGGGGCTACGGTGGGCCTGTGGGGAGCAAGTTGGGGAAGAGACTCAGGGTTTTATCTCCTTTAAGAGAAAGAGCCCAGTGAACTCAGAAATCCCAGCGTCAGAGCTGGGGAAGCTTGAGTTGGCCATCTTGTGTACACACACGTGTCCCTGGTGGGCACTCACCTGGGCACCACTGATGTCCTTGGCAGGGGGACTGGGGGCATCAGCACTTGAGAGCTCAGAGTTCGGGTCAAGGCTGGGACTGAAACAGCGAAGGCAGGCTGGGCTGGACTGGGTACCAGGCAAGGAAATCCACACTGACCAGCGAGGGGTGCGGATGCCTGCAGGCCTACTGTCCCTCAGCAGCCTGGGCTCTCTGGGAGTCCTTCCAACCAGTGAGGAAGCCCATGCAGCCCTTGCTTTAAGGGCCCCCCCGCCCCGCTCTAGTATGCACAGTGGGGGTCAACCTGGACGAAAGGCCGAAGCGTGGGTGTCCGTGTGGGTGTCCGAAGGCACATGTGTATTGGTGGGGTAGTGGGGAAGGCAAGGGAAGAAGTCGCAGCCAGAACGTGTCCTGCTGTGAGCAGCTGAGGGCCTCGGGGCAGGATGGGTCTGGGGTAGAGGGAAGTGTTCACCTGGACTGGGCTCACACTCCATGTAGAGGTTCTCATCGGATTTCTTTGGAGGGCCTGGCACCTAAGAGTTTGACCAGCAAATGGGAGGGAGGGAGAAGCCATCACTTGGGGGTGCTATGGGCACCCCCCACACACATACAAGCTGGACCTCCTTCTGAGAGCTAGCTAGAATGATTAAAGTTGCCCTTTTGCCTGGGAGGGGGCACCCACAAGCACCTTCCCCTTCAGAGGTGCCTACAGGCACCAGCTCTCCTACAATGTGGGTGGCCGGGATGGGCCCAGAGGCGAGGTTCCCCACTAGGTTGGACAGCATATGCCTTGTCAAGGGCTTGTGGCAAAGACGAGCCACTCTGCTCTGGGCCTTTTCCCTTGGTTTCAGGGCTATTTCCTGGCCCTCCCAGGCCCCCTACCCCAACTCTGACAACTTCCTAGCCAGAACCCTACAGGATGAGAATGGCCACTCACCATTCTGGCAGGTGTAGCCAGCTCTGGAAGGAAAAGGAGAAACCACCAGTCATGAGCACAGGGAGAAAAGAATTCAGTGAAACTGAGGCTGGAAGAATGGAGGATCTTTGGAGCTTATCTAAAGGGATCCTCAGAGCCAGCTTTGAAGCCCCAGGAGAAAGCCACCTTAAGCTCCGGTCGCCCTACTTCACATCCCCGGTGGTGTGGCCTGGCTTGACCTCCCAAATGATTTGCCAGGCTTGTTCCAAATGACTTCGGGCTGTTCCACAAATCAAAACCACCCTCAAGGTCATGAGGTTTACCAACCACAGAGCACAGTAAATATGAATGTGCCTCAGGTTAGCTGTTTGACCTTAGGCAGGAGGAGACTGCCCCTGTTGTGCCATCTTCGGACAAAAACGTTCTGACTGAGGTCCCTTGATATCCTGATATCCCAGGGTTCTGGGTTCACTGGCCTCAGGGCACGTATCACAGGCAACGTCTCTGGACAGTGGTAGTAATAATGACATGGGTGGGATCAGAGACTGGTGGCCGAAGAGCCCACTCGATGGGGACATGCCACTCAGATGTGTTTCAATAGTGAGGATCCCCCAGGCAGGGGAGGCTGCCCTGCAGATTTTGAAGTGTCCCTTGCCTGACCCAGAAAGCACAGCAGATGCAGAATAGGACCTGGAAGTCGGGGACTCGGCTTTTTTGTCATCTCAGGCAAAGGTCTCCAGGCCTTGGTCTCCTCCTGAACTGCCTGCCTTAGCAGGGAGTGGGAGTCAGCAGGTAAAAATGAGGAACAGTGGGAGGAAGGCAGTGACCAGGCAAAGCACGAGCCCAAGTAACCTGAACTCAAGTCAGCCTTGAGGGGGCAGGACTCCCCATCTCAGGCCGGGGAAGGAGGGGGTGGGCCTCTGAAGGAGACAGGACAGCCTCATTACCTCGCTTCCCAAAGGGATGTCCCTGTTTCCTAGCCTCCTGCAGGCTCAGTATTGCCTTCAGCTGTGGGCACAGAGGGGAGGGAGAACAGGGTCAGGGGTGGGGGGAGGAGGGGAACTGAGGCACGGGAAGGGCAAGATGGTGGGGTGGGGTGCAATGGGGTTAAGTATATCTGCACGGCCTTAAAACCAGTACAATACAAGAACTAATGTACAGAGATGACCTGCCTCGGCTTTGTGCTCTTGGTTGTGAATCTCTCCCTGTTTTTTCTTTTTATTCCAATAAAATATATGATGAAAGTGGTAACTTCTGAGCCCCAAAGCTTTTCTCAGCCCAGCGGGCCTTTCCAGCTGGCCGTGGTGGCAGCCAAGTGAGGGATTTCTTCACTCTCTAGGCAGGGAGGGGACCTCGGGCTCCAGGGTCCAGCCTTCCCAGCTCCAGTGGAGGAGGGTGAGTCCTGGGACGCTGACGGGGGGGGGGGAGGAGGGGGAAGGGAGCAGCAGCTGGTAACAGGGCTCTGCTTCTGACACATCTAATTTTTCAGGGGCCTCTAGAATGCAGATGTGGGGGAATCTCTCAGATGAGTTGCCTCTTAGATTTACTCACTGGGAAATGCTAGCCTGGGGTGAAGTGGGGTGGGTGGGGAAGGAGGCACTTGGGCGGTGGGGGGGAGGGGGTTATTCACCGTTGTGGGCTGGGGCTGCGGTTGTGGTTGCAGTGGTGACTTGCATGGGCCCAGGGGGCCAGGGTGATCTGGAAAAGACCCCAAGGATTGTGGGCCGGTGGGTTCCTCCCACACAGGTTCCCATTTTCCTCCCACCTCCTACCTAGCCTTTATTTCCTCCTCTCCTCCCTCCCCCTCACTGGCTTCCCCACAGCCCCATCTCCATGGCAACGGGAGGCAGCCAGTTTTCCTGCCCCCACCAAGTCGAGGAGTCCTGGGGGTGGATGCCAGCGGCAGCCGGGCTCTCCTGGCATCCCTACCTTGCTCCAAGAAGTGCGGGATCTCAGAGGAGGCCCCAGGGACCCTGTGGGGCCTCCTGCTTTCCCACCGTTGCCTTGGTTACAGTGCCCCTCCAGGCTCTCCCCTTCCCACTCTCCCTCCTGCCTTTCTCCCCCCTGCCTCCTCCTCTCCTCCATCCTCCCTCTCTCTCCCTCTCTCTCCCTCTGTCTAGCCCAGAGGCTTCAGCAACTGCCAGCTGAGGCCTCGCCCCCAACCCCCCCTCCCAGTGCAGACAAAGGGAGAAGAGGCACAGCCTGCACCCTCTTTCCTTGTGAGGACCCTCTGTGCTGCCTGACCACCAACTGCCTTCCTCAACTTCCCAGCCCGTACCCAAGTACAAAGAGTCCTCCTGGGTGCCAGGAAGGTGGGCAGGGGCAAGGCTGAGGGGTAGAGCTTCACAGGGGGGCAGCTCATATTTATCTTCCTCCTCTTCCTCCTCCTCCTGGGCTTTCTGGAAGGGCTAGAAAAGGCGCAGGACCTGTGGTAGCCGCCCTGTCCCACCTCCCTCCTTCCCAGGCTCAGCAGCTGTACTTACTGTGTGTCTCCAGGTCCCCGAGGCAGGCAGAGGACACGGGCTGGGGACATCTTTTTTCCAAGCTGGGGAATCTGGACAGGGGACTGATGAGCCTGGCCTTATCTCCCAGCGCCCCCCACCCCACAAGGACTTACTCTTTGTCTCCAATATAATAAACCATCTGCACTTTTACAGTAGGCCTCAATGATTCACTCAAGTCAAAGGAACCATTCATGATGAGCCTTTCCAACACTGCAGCAGGGCCAGTGAGGTAGGCGTTTTGAAAACAAGGGGGCCTCCCAGCTAAGTGCCTGTTCCACCTACGGCAGCCCCCTACCCCATGCACCCTGAATTCTGAACAAGACAGATGGAAAGGCTGGGCCCCGTGACTTAGCAAAGCTGGACTACGATGGAAGGTAGGAGGACTTCCTGGACTACCCAGGAAGGTTCCAGGGCCACTCAGAGGAGACTCTACTTCTAGGGGACCCCATTCTGCTTGCAGGGGGTCACTCTTCCCATTGTCACTTACCTACACATCTGGGGGGTGGAAGGGGTGGCCCCAACCTGCAATCAGACTCTAGTCAACTCTGCCCAAAGGGCCCTTGAGTTTGTGTCAGCCAGACACTGCACAACCCCCAGGACATCCACATCCATGACCATGTGAATGGCGCCCCCTGGAGTTGTGCGGCAGTAGCCTGGGATCAGGAAGCAGGAAGAACAGTCCAGGGGGGCTGATCCAGTGCCCGGTGGGTACACAGCTGGATTAGTTGGTGCCCCAGTGAAGCTGGTAGTGGGAGAGCCCTAGTGCTTACCGTGAGATAGAGGTACGGGAATGATTTCACTGGGCAAGTAGGACCATGTCAAGAAAGGGGCAGTGAGATAGAGATCAGAGAGGAGGCGGAGGAAAGAGGGGAGCTGAGTACTCACCGGGGTTGGCTCCCCCTGAGCTTGTCCTGGAAAGAGAGAGGGGCATAATGGGGGAGTCAGTGCAGCTGGGATGCCTCTCCCTGGGGAGATTCCTGGGCCCCAAAGAGTGGGCAGGTCTAAGCACTTCGGCTGCCCTAGAACTCTCACCATGGCCTCACAAAAGGAGTAATGCCTCCTTAGAGCCTAGGCTCTGCCACAAATGGCCTGGGGACAGAGGCCCTATTGTTCTAATTATTTGCATCTCAGAAGCACCAGGAAGGTGGGCCTGCTGTGGCCTCTAACCCCAGACCTAGTTGCCCCAAGAGGCTCCCGTAGCCTCCCCCACATTGCCTCCCTGAGCTGTGGTCCCCAGTCTCCAGCCCCTCGCCCCACAGGAGGAAGGGTTCTCCCCTCTGCCCCAGGGCCTCAGGCACACAAGCCTGGACCAAGGCTCAGATCCCTCCTGCAACTCCCTGATCCATGACCCCTCCTCCCAGAGGCTCAAACTCATCAAAGGATCAGTCAGACTTTCCTTTCCTACCTCACAGAAGATATGACATTAATGGGCAGATCCCGTTGACAATGAAAGACTGACTTTGCACTTTTCTTAAATGCTTTATGCTTACTGTCCTTTCCTGGTGACTGGTGATCAATGATCAAAGAGGTAGAGGTTAATGAAAAGCTCAGAAATATGCATATGTATTTTGACAGTTTCCTTTATGGCTTTAGTTTGACAGCCTCCTTTATGGATGGATGTATTTATTCATTGAATACACTGAATATTTATCTAACATCCACTATCTGCCAGGCACTATTTCGGTGCGGAAGATGATGTAGGAAAACTGAATAAGCAGGCATGTGTATTTCCTACTGGATTCTTACAATATCCTCATGATGCAAATGCTAGTTTTATGCCTGTTTTTCAGATGAGGAATCTGAATGTATTAGTCAGATCAGGCTACCATCACAGAATACCACAGATGAGGTGGCTTGAATGAGAGAAATTTATTTTCTCACTGTTCTGAAGGCTAAGGGCCCATGATCAGTGTGCCATCCGAGCTGGTTTCTTTTTTCTTTCTCTTTTTAAAAATTTTTTATGTTTATTTATTTTTGAGAGAGACAGACAGAGAGACAGAAACAGAGCACAAGTGGGGGAGGGGCAGAGAGAGAGGAAGAGACAGAATCCAAAGCGGGCTCCAAGCTCTGAGCTGTCAGCACAGAGCCCGATGCGGTGCTCAAATCCACAAACTATGAAATCATGACCTGAGCCGAAGTTAGATGCTCAACCACCTGAGCCACCCAGGCGCCCCCAGTGTTGGTTTCTGATGACAGTTCTCTTCCTGCCTTGCACACAACTTCTGGCCTATGCTCTGTGCATGCATGCAGAGAGCTATCTCGGATCTCTTAAGGACACCAGTGCTATTGAATCAGGGCTCTACCTTTATGACCTCATTTAACTTTAATTACCTTCCTAAAGACCCTGTCTTCAAATATAGCCACACTGGGGGTCAGGGCTTCAACAGATGAATGAAGGAAGGGTACGGTTCAGTCCACATAGCTCAGAGGCTTTGAGAAATCGGATGACTCTCCCAAGGTTGACAATTAGCAAGCATTGGAGGATGAGATTCAACCCACGCTTTGCCTGTGCACTAACACTGAGCCATCCTGCATCTCATCTAGGCCTGAGTCCTTACCCTCCTTTCCTGTGAGGGAATTAGGCACAGCAGTAAACACGGCTTCCTTAAGGAGCCTATGACTTTAGGTGTTCTGTTACTTGAGTGAATTTTAAAATATTAGTATCTGAGAAGTGTTGGGGGCAAAAAGAAGGGCCTGGTGTCTGATTTTGTTTAAACCAGCAACTGAGGGGGCACCTGGGTGGCTCAGTCATTTGGGTATCCGACTTCAGCTCAGGTCACGATCTCACAGCTTGTGGGTTCGAGCCCCACTTCGGGCTCTCTGCTGACAGCTCAGAGATTCGGATTCTGGGTCTCCCTCTCTCTCTGACCCTCCCCTACTCACGCGGTCTCTCTCTGTCTCTCAGAAATAAATAAAACATCTTTAAAAAAATAAATAAATAAACCAGCGACTGAGGAAACACAGAGGAGGATCACGAACATAAGACTTTCCTAGGGCACTGTAACTTGCCTGTTTATCATTTTGGTGATGTCCTGGCTGTTGGAACAAAGAGTGAAGGTCATATGCTTACATCTTTGGAGGCCTTGGGGCTAGGGACACTGGGGTGAGAGCCCCAGGGCTGAGTTGGCGGCAGCCTTCAGAGAGGAAGACCAGCTGACTCCTGGGACCTATAGGCCAAAGAGCACTTAAGGAGCTATGAAAAATCACTGGCGTGTCTTAACAGGGGGCCCATGCAGTACAGTAGGGAAAGCTGAGAGAACAAAAACAAAGAAACAATGCAGGCCTGAGTCAGGGACCAGGTTCTCCTCCCTGACCTCCACTCCCCATTTGACCTTCGCTCCACATTTGGACCATATTGCAGGGGGCAAGCTCCCTTACCAAGGGGACTTTCTATGGGACAAGGTCAGCAGGTCAAAGTCTAGAGCAGGAGGCTCTAGAAACTAGCCCCACTGCCAACCCAAACTGAGTGGATTTCCCAGTCGGTACCGCCCTTGCCCCAGCCACCCCCCCTTCTGTTCCGGGCTTTGCATAGGCAAATGCCACCAGCTGGGTGAGCGAAAGGGCCGCGGGCACAGAGGATGGAATCGTGCCATCTGGGTGGGGGCACTGGCCTCGACAGATCGGGAGGAAGGGGGTGGAAGGAGGCCTGCCGCGTGGCTTTGTCTCACCCTGGCCAGCCCTGTGCGGGGAGGACTGTGCTTCTTACTAATTACACAGGCAGAGTTGGACAACCTCTTTCTCCTCTGGCACAGGACTGCTTTGTGTGTAACCATAGCTATTCCCTCAGGATGAATTCCTCGAAGCGGAATTGCTGGAAGCTCGCATTTTTGGTTGCGATGCCCCATGGTCTGGTAGCACCCCAGCGCCTGTTGTAAGGCGCTTCCATAGCACGCAGTGATTCTCCCCATTTTCCAGGCCTTAGTTATTGATCTCCATTGAGAACAGGCTATACTTTGCAGGCCCAGGGTAGTCTAAACCCACCCTAAGAAAACAGCTCTCCGGAGCACTGTTTCCCCTATTTGCATGATCACAAGAATTGCTAGAGAACTTATTAAAAGTCTTAGATTCTCAGATCTTCCCTGAGATCTTTTTTAAAAATATATTTATTTATTTTTGGGAGACACCAAGACAGAGAGCATGAGTGAGGGAGGGCTGAGAGAGAGGGAGATAGAGAATCTCAAGCAGACTCCATGCTGTCAGCACAGAGCCTGATGTGGGGCTCAAACTCATGACTTGTAAGATCATGATCTAAGTTGAAATCAAGAGGTGGACATTTAACCAACTGAGCCATCCAGGTGTCTCCCCGCTCCCCCTCCTTCCCCCCCACCCCCGCCGCTTACATGACATCTTATGGATTGGATGCTCCAGGAGGGGTTTGGGAATCTATATTTTAATTTTTTATTTTTTATTTTTAAATATTTAGTTTTGAGACAAAGACAGAGCATGAGCGGGGTAGGGGCAGAGATAGGGAGACACAGAATCTGAAGCAGGCTCCAGGCTCTGAGCTGTCAGCACAGGGCCCAATGTGGGCCTCAAACCCACGAATGGTGAGATCCTGACCTGACCCGAAGTCGGACACTCCACCGGCTGAGCCACCCAGTTGCCCCAGGAATCTATATTATTTTTAACAAATAAACATCTTAGATCAAGCTTATGATCAGTGGAGTTTGGGAAACGCTGTTGTATAGGAAACAGTCTAAGAACATGTGACTTCTAGGGCATTTTTAGAATCACATATGGACTTTTGCTTATTCAGAACACAGGGGTCCCCAGCAAAGAAAGAACATGACACAGACCCTGCTCTCAAGGGGCCACTATGAGTGATGGAGAGGGCACTCCCAAGATGTTCAATCTCCGGGCTTCGGTTTCCTCTTGTGTAAATGGGGATGTCAGTAAGGGTCCTTTTAGCGGGGGAGCTTCTGAGGGTCAAATGAGGTGATGGCACAAGAAACACAGCACCCACACAATAGATATCAGCTCTCTCTGAGATAGTGGTGTCGTGGTTCACATAGAAGACAGGGTGGGTGGCAAGGTCTAGCGGGGATTCCTGGTGTAAGAAAGTGGGAAGCACTGTGAGGAGGAGGGGGTGGTTTCCGAGGACCTGGAGAGGAAGGTAAGCAGGCCATGGACAGAGTTCTCAGGGGTGAGGGAGTGCAGCCGCCTAGAGCAAGAGCAGGAGATGGTGGTGGCGGGACTCCTGGAGAATGGCAGGGGACCTGGGCCATCCTTTCTGGCCCATGAGCATGTCCTGCATTGGGGCACTCTCCACCTTATAAATCCTGATTCCATCCACACGAGCCCAGGGATGTCCTCCCAGACTCCTTTGCAGCTGGGGTGCAGGCATTCGGCCAATCACATGCCCCACAGTAGACTTTGTGTCTGAAGCAGGCACCAAGAGGAACCCGTCCTGGGGAGGGGATGACCGCTGTATCCTACTTCCGGAGGCCGAGGAGGTTGAGACCCTCATGGGACCACCAGAGCCCACATTAGCAGTGTTGGCAAATAGGCCAACTCCACCAGGCCAACTTGGCTGTGACTTTTGGGTCATTGTTTCTGGCTGTTTTTCTGGTCTTCCAGGAGATGCTATGAGCTACAGAATATCTTTAATAAATTATTTTTCAGCCAAAACCAGCTAGGGTGGGTTCCGTTAAGAATTCCAGAGTTGAGACCACAGAAGCCCAAACTCTGAGGCCAGGCCTGGTGAGTGTCTCCTAGAAAGTTCAGACCGGGTAGAAAGAAGTGTCACAGCTTTATATTTCTATCCTCTTGAGACTGTGTTTATGACAAATATTAGTTATGTTTACAATAAAAAAAATCAGTCAATACAAATGTAAACAAGAACAACAACATAAGAAGGAAGCTAGGGAAGGAAAGAGGAATG
This sequence comes from Hyaena hyaena, assembly GCF_003009895.1. Lineage (NCBI taxonomy): Eukaryota > Metazoa > Chordata > Mammalia > Carnivora > Hyaenidae > Hyaena > Hyaena hyaena. Next base: position 227,208 of record NW_024081332.1, read on the forward strand.
GCCTGGATTTCGAATGTGAGGGAGCTCTGGGAGAAGGATGCACTAGGGAAAAGTAGGGCCCTGGAGGTGGCCCAGGGAAGGTCATCAGGGCGTGGGGCCACTCAGGACAGACAGACAGCTTTCCCTTAGCCAGGAAAGTACTGGGAAAGGTTGTGGGGGGGGGAACCTCAAAGGGGGTTGTTAATACAGGAATTCTTCTCCCAGGGGAATGGGAATCCATAGAGGCAAGTGGAAGGGGTGGGGTAGATAGTAGAAGTTTCTGAACATCAGGCTAGGGCCAAGTCAGTGGCATGGGGGGGGGGGACAGGCCTAAACTGAAGAGCTGGGGAGGGGAGACCTGGAAGTTATAAAAAAGGTCCTGTGAGGGGTCAGGGAGAGGGAATTCTCAAGATATTTTTACCTGAGCAGGTGGAGCCTGAGTCCAACCGAACTCTGTGGTTGGGTTAAAGTTATATTTCCGGACCCTCCCTCTATCTCCCTGAAAGTGATACAAAGCTCTGTGTGTAGCATGTCTCTGTGTTTTCCTGGAAGCCCAGAAAACTGTTTTCCTTCAGATTTTCCAAGGGTTAGGGTGGGGCCTGACAGCTGCCGCCAGCTTTGTAGGTCTCTAGAGTGAGGAGCACAAGCCAGCAGCACCTTCCGCCTGCCCCTGGTATGCCTCCGTCCCACACACCCTGTCCTTCCCTGAGCGGATTTTGTCCTGTCCCAGCTCTGCCTAAAACCCATAAGGGACTCACCATGGCTCCTTGAACAAAGACCAAATGTTTCTGTCTCCTTGTAAAATCAGGCCCTTACCTGCTTCTGCCACCCTATAGCCCCTCCATTTTTCCCATGGACTCACACTCAATTTCCCTTTGAGGTGACCGACATGACCCGGGTGGGGGGAGGGCTCACGGAGGCCCACTCTGCACCCTATTGACTTTAGGAAATTTCAGTTGGAAGAGATTTACATCTTTATTCCGTCCTTAGGAAAATAACAGAGGAGGAAAGCACCCTTAATGTATAGCAACACACAGTAAAAAGGAAAAAAGGACTCTTCTCTGTGTAAGACTTCAAAATTTTTACCCCACCCCCACCCGGATCCACTTTCCTTAGCTCAGCTCTGCAACTGGCAACGTTCTCTTCACAGATGGCGGAAGCACACTCTCTTTCCCCGGACCCCAGCCCTCTCCTGTCCACCTGGGCCTGATTATGCAGATCACCATAACTTCTTTAGCAATCTTTAAGCTTGATCCATTAGCCCTCTGCCTAGATTCTACAAAGAAGCACCTGGATAGAGAGCCCAGGAGGTGTCCCAGGGTTCAGGAAGCCTAGATAAGGTTGGGGGGCAGGGTGGCTGCAAACGCTTATAATGTTACATGGTTTCTTTCAACCCTTTCTGGGCTTTTCTAGAGGCTGCACCCTTGCCACTCTATTGCTGGAACACTCTGTCGGCTTTCCTCCCTTTTCCTTCAGGCCATAGCTTATGTGACCCTCAGGAGGGGTCCCAGACGTGGGCAGTCTGTCTCTCCCCCACAACACACCCTCTCTTGTGGCTCCCACCATAATTAGATCTAGAGGTTTATTTCAGAGCTAGACTAGAGACTCCCACTCGACTGGAAGCCCTCTAAATGGGTAGTGACTGTATCTGTTCAGTTCACGGCCAAATTCCAAGTGCCCAGCCCACAGCTTGGCACATAGCAGGCTCTCAACAAATATTTTAGCTACATACTCAAATCTCGCTCAAAGCCTGCATCTCTGTGAGCACCTACTATGTGCTAGGCATTGGCCTGGGCGCTGGAAAGACTGCCCAGAATGGCAGAAAAAAAAAATCCCTGACTTGTAGAGTCTAAATTTTATAAGGAGAGAGGGACGAGTAAGTAAGAATTAAAGAAAAGAAAAAGCCCGCCTCTCTGCAAACTTCTTTGGTGACTCTCTTCGGAAAGCCCATAGTTTGCTCCTTTACTGCCCATTGGACACTAGCCACCAGGCCTCCATTGAGCACAGCGTCCAGAGATCCTTTCCCTGCTTACCTACAAACAACTCCCTTCCCTAAATGCAGCTGGATTACCAAGGACTCTTCTCTGGGTATCTGTGACTGACTGTGCCCTTACACCTACTCGTTCTTTTCCTCTATTTACCTTCCTGTGTGTCTGTGGGGGGGGGGGGAGCATCTATTCCTCTCTCCTCCCTCTCTGCACTCTACCCCCTCATTCCTCCACCCCCCATCTCCCCGGACAGATATAATACCGCCCTGCTTAGGTTTCCCTCTTCAGCTCAGAGCCAGTAAACCCCATATTTGCTAATCCCGCGATTTCCTTGTTCCTTTCTCCTAGGACTGGTGAGCAGAGAGACTACGGAAAACCGGCCTGGCCTTTCACTCCCCCTTCGGAGAGACCGGGCACTTGCTGCTAGCGGATGTGTCTCCATCCCCACATCCTTCCTTGATGGGCGTGGAGGCCCTGAGGTCACTCTCCCCACCTTTACCAACGGAAAAATCGAGACTCAAGCAGAGATGGATGCTGGGCCTCGGGCCAAGGCCATTCAATCTTAAACGCGGGTCTGGAGCCCTCCATCCCCTCACCCCGGCTCGGTCCGCGACCGGTCCGCAGTCGTTCTGCGGGAAAGGGTGACCCCTGGTGGTAAAGAGAAGCGTGGCTGCCTGTCCTAATCCCGAGGACCCACAGACGAAAGGGCGAGGCCTGCAGAACCACCAACGCCGGCTAACTACCATCTGCTGTTGATGCAAGGACCTTGCAGAAATCTGTGGCGCCCTACACAAACGGAAGATTTTTAAAATAATGTACAAACAAGATGGAAGTTGTTATTAAAACGATGAGCTTCTGTTTGATTTTATTTTTTTTAAGATTTTATTTTTAGGGGTGCCTGGGTGGCTCAGTCGGTTAAGCATCTGACTTCGGCTCAGGTCATGATCTCACCACCCTGTGAGTTCGAGCCCCGCATCGAGCTCTGTGATATCAGCTCAGAGCCTGGAGCCTGCTTTGGATTCTGTGTCTCCTTCTCTCTCAGCCCTTCCCCCACCCACACTCCTTCTCTCTCTGTCTCTCAAAAAGTGAATAAACATAAAAATTAAAAAAAAAAAAGATTTTATTTTTAAGTAATCTGCACACCCAACCTGGGGCTTGAATTTATAACCCCCAAGACCAAGAGCCACATGCTGTACTGACTGAGCCAGCCAGGGGCCCGTCTGTTTGTACTTTCAAATGACGGTTTTAACAAACTTTTATTTAAAACATTCATGTGCCAAGGATAACTCTGTCAAAATGGGACTCTTGCAGTTGCATCAGGACGTATAAGCAGCATAGGTGCAGGTACTTTCATGTACAGAAGAGGTATGTTCCTGGGTTGCTCCCATGGCTCTGAAGGGGAACGAATCCAACTTTTGGTGCACCATACCCTTGGCCACATTCCCTGTAATGACCTAATTAACACTGCCCTTTGACTTTCCCCGCGCCCTGTAGGCTGCATCTTCAGGAAACAGGGATGGGCACTAAATGGCTTTTGGCATGTTGCAGGCAAGTGACATGGGCTCTAACTGATTCAAGAGTCTGGTGCTCAGCCCAGGAATGCAGAAGCTCGCAATCACAAGAGAGTCTTATTAAAGAATCCAGGGACTGGGGCAAGGCTGTCTCCAAGTTTCTATGGTATCTATCTCTCTGTGTAGGGGCAGAGGGACTATGTAACAAAAGGCCAGTTGTCTTAACAAAAATGCTTGGAAAACCAAGCCTTTGAGAATTTCCCAAACAGAAATGAGCACGCTTAGAGACCACCTGACTAATTAATATGACCCCCCACTTCTGTTACCAAGGGAACCTGGGCAATCTACTTTGAATATCCTTTCTGGAGTTGTTTCTAACTATCCCAAGATTAAATGAAATATTTCTAGTAAATACCTGGCCTTGACCTAGCCACAGAATAAAAACTCACTGACATTACAGGGTCGTGGCTATACCTTAGGCATTTTCCCATCAACCTTGATGATCAACTGACACAGCAGTACATGATCAGATCAGAAAGTGTATAAGCTGAAAATAGGGTTGGAGACAGAAAGTCCAATGTGTTGCTGGCCACTGTGCTGTCACTGCTCCCGATACAGGTGTAACCTGAATCCCCACCTGGGAGCCAGAAATCAGCTGAGAAGAGGCCTGTGGAGACGCACTGCCCGGGCCCTGGAGAGTGGATGAAGTGAGGCCTCCACACAGCTCATCGTACTGAGCAGACTAGACTGTTCCTGACTTGTACTGAAGGGACTGGGTAAGTGCCTTCTGTAATGCCTAGAGGATCCTTGGATAACCTGGAAGTTAGGACAAGAGTCTGGCGCTTGACCCTGAGCAGAACATTTTGAGAGAGAGCCTACTGAATGAGAGTGCCCTGCTTCTAACTTCCTGGCAGCCTCTCAGCCTTATCAGACTCTTCCATGTAAAGCTAATGCCGAGGCGCAGGGCCCTGACAGTGGTCCGACACCACGACCCGAACATCCGGACACACATCCAGGACCGGGAGAGCCCAGGCCTTCCCGGAGCTTCTCCTTGAGACCTGCAGGCCGTACAAGGACCCTGAAAGGTTTAGTCCCGCCTCAGGGTCCGGGCTCTTCTTCCCTCCTGGGAAAGGGAGTTTGCTCTAGGAGATGGAGGAGAGGTCACAGAGGGGCACTCTGCATCCCTCTCTCTACGGTGGAGGGGCCAACCCACATTTCCTTTCCGTAGCAGCCCAGGCTCTCGGGGAGGGCGGGCTCGGACCGGCGACGCCATGGTCGAGAAGTGTGTGCAGGGGCGGCGGGGAGCTGCGCTGTCCGGGAGAGAATCCTCTGCTCCAAAGCAGGGCAGGCCCCATTCAGCAACTGGGGATCCCACCACGCTGGTTATCTCTCTTCCGGTCCCGAGCGTCCCGGGTCTCCGAGGCCCCGCCCCGCAGCCCACTGCCTGCTGGGATTTGTAGTTCGCGGGAGCGGACCAGCACGGCCTGCGAGCGCGTGAGTCAGTGTGTCCCGAGGTCCGATGCGGCGTCCCGGTCCTCGTGACTCATGCCTGAGGGCTCACTGGACCTGAAGTCACAGGCCACAGGTCCCGAGGCCCGGCCCCGTGGCCCACTCCTTCTGGAACTTGTAGTTCAGACTAGGGTTCCGGCCTGGATGGGGCCGGGAAAGGGGGGATGGCTGGGGTGGGACCACTCTGGCGTGGTGCCATCCTAATTTTTCACTGTCCTGGATCTTGACAGTAGGCCTGGCACAGAACTCGCAGCTCCGACCGGGATCCCTGTGGCCCTTTCTGTGACCTCAGCGGAACCTGCAAGCCCAGCTTCTAGATGGGCAAACTGAGGCACCAAGAGCTGAGGCTTCTGGCTGCAGTCTGCCCTGGTGTCAGGCAGAGCCAGGCCCGAGTGTAAACTTGGGAAAGGAAAAGCCAGAGTGAGGACTTGGCCTGGGAGACCCGGCCCAGGCCTGTGGGTCACGCTGGGCAAGGGGAGGGTTCAAGGACCCTTTCAAAATGTCTCAAAATGAAGACCAGATCCGCCCGGGACGGGCTGAGCATAGGAGAGCTGACTACCTCAGACAGTTGACAGGGAAAGTTTTTATTTGCCATATTTGGCAGCCCTACAGAGGGAGCTCAGGGAGGGAAGACGTTTCTTGTCAAGAAAATCAAGAAATGGGGTAACCCTGTTCCACAGTTTGCTTTGAGGATTACATAAATGGGGTTTGGGGGGTGGGCTTTTTTAAATTGAAGTATAGTTGACATACAATATTAATCTCAGGTGTACAACATAGTGGCAGTTATATATATTAGGAAATGTTTATCACCATAAGTATAGCTATCACTAAGTATAGTTACCATCTGCGGCTAGGGGTGTTGTGAAAAGTATAAAGTTCAGGGCCTGGGTGAGAAGTTACTATCATCAGAATTTGAACCTGAGACAATGGAGGAAAGGGTTCGGGCCATCAGGAGCTTCCTTTTAAAAGGGAAGGTGGTGCACTTAACTACAATTATGTAAGATGTCCCCATCAGGAGAAGCTGGGTGGTAGGCACATGGACCTGTATATACTATTTTTTTTTTGAAAAATTTTTAAATGTTTGTTTATTTTCGAGAGAGAGAATGGGAAAGGGACAGAGAGAGAGGAAGACATAGAACCTGAAGCAGGTTCCAGGCTCTAAGCTGTCAGCACAGAGCCCAACGTGGGGCTCAAACCCACGGACCACAAGATCATGACCTGAGCTGAAGTCGGGTGCTTAACCAACTGAGCCACCCGGGCACCCCTATACTATGTTTTTTAAATGGGGTGCAATCAGGTCAGGGATGGCCTTACCACTCAAAGATTACAAAGCCCTTTGAGTGTTTTGTTTGTTGATTGCTTTATTGAGTGTACAATTCAATGTTTTTTAGTATATTCACAGACTTGTGCAACTATCACAATTTAATTTAGAACTTTTTCATCACCCCAAAAAGTAACCTGCACCTTTTAGCAAGCACCCCCTAAACCACCTTATTCCCTCCAACCCTAGGCAACCATTAATCCACTATTTATTTCTACAGATTTGCCTATTCTGGACATTTCATGGAATCATATAATACATGGTCTTTTGTGATGGGATTCTTTCACTTAGCATGATGTTTTAAAAGTTCATCCAGGGGCGCCTGGGTGGCTTAGTCGGTTACGCGTCCGACTTTCGCTTAGGTCATGATCTCGCGGTCCGTGGGTTCGAGCCCCGCGTCGGGCTCTGGGCTGACTGCCAGCTCAGAGCCTGGAGCCTGTTTCAGTCTGTGACTCCCTCTCTCTCTGACCCTCCCCTGCTCACACTGTCTCTCTCTCTCTCTCCTAGAAATAAATAAAACATAAAAAAAAAAA